>NC_050068.2:93514997-93817809 GCF_009764565.3 Dermochelys coriacea | reverse complement strand
GGCTACCTTTTACTATAGCTTTAACGGCCATGACTTAGCCTCAAAATCTGTTTCCCTGCTTAATAACATTACAGAAGCGATATTCCCTAATTTCCACCTAACAGCACTTCTACGCTATATGAAATATGTTCTGACAAGTCAAATCCATACTGATACATGTTTGGAATGTTACATGGTGCACATGTGATAAAAGTTGCATATCCAGGGTAATTTATTGCAAGAATAAAATTCATATAAATAGAAGACAGATCCTCAGCTGGTATGTCAGTATGTTTCTAATGACTCAATGAAGCTACATCAATTTATGCCAGCTGAGGATTAGGACTCCTATCTTTAATATAACTGAGGTTGCAAGATTGAATTGGGGAGGAGAGAAAGAGAAGAACTAGACTAAGTACAGCTACATCTGCACTGCACACTCTTTTCAGCAGGGTGTACTTTCCATATGAGCTTGTTAGACAAGGTACTGTCTAGTTACAGGTTTGTATAGCACCTAGGACAGTAGGACCTCAACTGTTAGCTACAGGCCAATGTAAAAATAAAAGCTGCAAATATTTGAAAATCTTCATAATGTTTTTTTAAACCCTTTGCAGGCTGACAATATACACAGTGCATACATCCTGCTAAGAATTTATCCAGCTAACAGTTCACAAAATGACACTATACTAAGTAAAAGAACACTGCAATGATGACTAAAACTTGAGAATTAAAATATCTAGCTATTTCTAAACAGTACCCTTATAGAAAACTATGATAAACAAAAAAACCTAGTAAATGAGAACTATTTATGCAAATTTAGCTCTGAATTCTAGGTGAAATCCACGGGGAGTTTTAGAACATCAGGCATTAGCACCTTATTTGCTTCTGTAGTCCCTTTGTATCTTTGTCATCACTGATCTTTGCAACAGTAGATTTCATTAACATGTCACCTTACTGTGATAGTACCATAGACACCTCGCTCCAATTTGGTAAATTATTTCTCTTTCTTTATGGACCTTTGGACACTTCAGTCCATGTGACAGTGTATAATTCTATGTTGATTTGAATTAGGGTGACCAGATAGCAAATGTGAAGAATCAGGACAGGGGGTTGGGCGTAATAGGTGCCTATATAAGAAAAAATCCCAAATATCAGGACATCTGGACACCCTAATTTGAATTCATTTTGAAAATAAGATTATACAGCCAAATCAACTAAAAACATAATCCAAAAGAACAAGAGTATCTCAGGCTGATAAGATCTGCAGCAAACTTGCAGAAGAGATCAATATGAACCTCAATTTGGATATTTCTTTTAAATAATTATGACAAGAGATAAACTAAGTTTATTTTGTTTTGTTCTTCAGTTAAAATGATTATTCACATAATCTAGTTATGGCTAAACTGCTTTGACCTTTTTGATATTCTGTACATTGTAATTGATTACTGTTTTGGTGTCTTTGCTTGTTTATTACTTCACTAATCTGCTAGGGAAGGGGCATATTATGCCGATCAAAAGGAAGACTTCAGCACTTTACAGCTTACTTCTCCCTTGAACAGAATATGTAATGTACTCCCTTTTATATAATTCTCCTCATGACAGAATACATTAAAATCACATATTACACAAAATAAGATCCATTCTCATGACCATAGCTTGTAATGAAAATGGAAAACTAGGACAAAACAGCAATTCTTGGTTTCATTTCTAGATTATCAGTCCATGGTCAGTAGTATGCGTTTGAGACTAGAGGTATGTGAAATCACCAAAAAAATAAAAGCTTGTCTAAACGACAAGTTACTGCATGCAAGCAGAGGTTTGAATCTACACAAGTTTGCCATGCATTAACTTGCTGTGTGGAAACTACTACAATTCGGTAAAAGTCCCAGAGAGTGACTAGCACTCAGCAACTTGCTATGCAGACAAACCCTAAAACTCGTATCCTATTTTGAATTCATAGTGCTTCCACAAAGACAAATTGCCATGCAGTACATTCTCTTGGCGACTTTAAATATTGTGGAAACTGAACACAGAATTTCAGTTTTGAACAGGATTGTGTGGAGCAGCTGCTGTTAGTATGTAAGAATATGGGCGTGTCTGCTGAGATAAAAAAAATCATCCTTCATTTTGGAAGGCAGGGTCTGGGACTGCAGGCAGCAGTCCACCGCAGGGTCTTGTGTCTATTTTGTTGGAGCTATGTAATCTAAATACTAAGGCACAGGGAGTTTGCATTTAGTAAAAAGGCCACCACAAGAGTTAGATGGTAGTTGCAACACAATTGAAGAAACACAGTGATGGCAACTCTCGCAATTTTATCATGAGTCCCACAATATTTGATGTTTGTGTTAAAGCGCCATCTGCCTGAATAAACAGATTTAAAATGAATGTTGAGATATTCATTCAAAGTTCATTTCTGGTTCTTCTACTCATTAAGAAAACCTTATCAACATAAGGTCAGCACATGTTAAAGGACTCTGAATCCAGAAGGCAAATAAAAAGAACTTTGATTTATTTTTTAAAGTCTCATGATTTTTAAGCCAATCTTGTGATTTTTGAACACATGGGGTTTACAGTCCTGCATATGGTATTGCTTCTGGTTCCTATATTGACTGAGAATATTTCCTGTGCCCAGGAGAATGTGAAGCTATTTTGACTCCATTTTTCTAAGAGCGTAGTTACCAAGGCAGTAAGACAGATATTCCAGAGGCTCGGAATATCAAGGGGCATTGTAGCAGCTTTCTCCTCCTTTCCTCTTCTGGGTTTTGCTACACACCATGGATGTGAGGAATGAGCTCCCACACCAGCCCTGGGAGACACATCAGAGGAAGGAAGCAGAACTCAGAGGCTGAGCAGGGCTAGAGGCACAGGAACTATTGTGCAAGCAGTAAAACACCAAGCTGCTGGGATCAGTGGAGCAGTAGATGAGTAGTTGCTGGGTGTTTCCCTGGGGGCTCAGTCAGTCTTGGGACATGATAGCAGAAGGTGAGATTGTGTTTGGGAAAGTTTGTATAGGAAAAAGCCTGTCAACTTCTGGCTTTGCCTCCTTTTGCGAAGAAAGCGGAACTCCCTACGCATCTCTCACTACCTCAGAAAAGGGAAGGACCAGCTCTGTCAGAAAAATCTGCATTTCCTCCCAGATATTTTACAATAAAAAATGGCACTGATCGTTGTATCTTCTTACCCTCCCTCCCTCCCACCAGGCTTTTTGTGCAGTGGTTTCTCCATGAGGGGGGAGTTTGGTAGATTACCTGTGCCTGCTACTGCTCTGTTCCCATAAAAGGGCAGAATGGGAGGCAGCATGAGGAAGGCAGCAGAAGGGGAAAGAGTAATCATGAGCCCTCCCAAACCTCCTCTCAGATGTGGTGGTGAGAGGCTGAGCTTTCCCCCTCCAGGCTGGCTGAGGGGGCAGCATGAAGTAACTTTAAAAATGTCACCACCATGCAGCCTTACACATTTCACAGAATGGGAGACTATATATCCAGAAGGGATTAGAGAGGGAGCAGGGACAACTAGTAGTCAAGGAGACCATGGCATTCTAAAGGCTCAGAAGAGGTGGCAGGTACCATGTGGAGTTCCTGAACACTATTGGACCAAAGTTCCACTCGTGAATTGGAGCCTAATTCTGTTCAGCTACACTGCATGAAGTTGAGGACCTTACTGCATAATTTAAGTCTAATATAATGACACGTTTCAGAGTAGCAGCCTTGTTAGTCTGTATTCGCAAAAAGAAAAGGAGGAGTTGTGGCACCTTAGAGACTAAAAAATTTATTAGAGCATAAGCTTTCGTGAGCTACAGCTCACTTCATCGGACGCATTTGGTGGAAAATACAGAGGGGAGATTGATATACATACACAGAGAACATGAAACAATAGGTATTATCATACACACTGTAAGGAGAGTGATCACTTAAGATAAGCCATCACCAGCAGCGGGGGGGGGGGGGGGGTAAAGGAGGAAAACCTTTCATGGTGACAAGCAAGCTAGGTTATTTCCAGCAGTTAACAAGAATATCTGAGGAACACTGGGGGGTGGGAGGGGGAGAAATAACATGGGGAAATAGTTTTACTTTGTGTAATGACTCATCCATTCCCAGTCTCTATTCAAGCCTAAGTTAATTGTATCCAGTTTGCAAATTAATTCCAATTCAGGAGTCTCTCGTTGGAGTCTGTTTTTGAAGCTTTTTTGTTGAAGAATAGCCACTCTCAGGTCTGTAATCGAGTGACCAGAGAGATTGAAGTGTTCTCCAACTGGTTTTTGAATGTTATAATTCTTGATGTCTGATTTGTGTCCATTTATTCTTTTACATAGAGACTGTCCAGTTTGACCAATGTACATGGCAGAGGGGCATTGCTGGCACATGATGGCATATATCACATTGGTAGATGCGTAGGTGAACGAGCCTCTGATAGTGTGGCTGATGTGATTAGGCCCTATGATGGTGTCCCCCTGAATAGATATGTGGACAGAGTTGGCAACGGGCTTTGTTGCAAGTATAGGTTCCTGGGTTAGTGGTTCTGTTGTGTGGTTGCTGGCGAGTATTTGCTTCAGATTGGGGGCCTGTCTGTCCAGATCATATCACACGATCCATTGTCTACAGCCAAGCTCTACGATATAACTGCATTTGCTCCAACCCCTCAGATAGAGACAAACACCTACAAGATCTCTATCATGCATTCCTACAACTACAGTACCCACCTGCTGAAGTGAAGAAACAGATTGACAGAGCCAGAAGAGTACCCAGAAGTCACCTACTACAGGACAGGCCCAATAAAGAAAAGAACAGAACACCACTAGCCATCACCTTCAGCCCACAACTAAAACCTCTCCAACGCATCATCAAGGATCTACAACCTATCCGGAAGGACGACCCATCACTCTCACAGATCTTGGGAGACAGGCCAGTCCTTGCTTTCAGACAGCCCCCCAATCTGAAGCAAATACTCACCAGCAACCACACACCACACAACAGAACCACTAACCCAGGAACCTATCCTTGCAACAAAGCCCGTTGCCAACTCTGTCCACATATCTATTCAGGGGACACCATCATAGGGCCTAATCACATCAGCCACACTATCAGAGGCTCGTTCACCTACGCATCTACCAATGTGATATATGCCATCATGTGCCAGCAATGCCCCTCTGCCATGTACATTGGTCAAACTGGACAGTCTCTATGTAAAAGAATAAATGGACACAAATCAGACATCAAGAATTATAACATTCAAAAACCAGTTGGAGAACACTTCAATCTCTCCGGTCACTCGATTACAGACCTGACGGTGGCTATCCTTCAACAAAAAAACTTCAAAAACAGACTCCAACGAGAGACTGCTGAATTGGAATTAATTTGCAAACTGGATACAATTAATTTAGGCTTGAATAGAGACTGGGAATGGATGAGTCATTACACAAAGTAAAACTATTTCTCCATGTTATTTCCCCCCCCACACACCCCCCCCCAGTGTTCCTCAGATATTCTTGTTAACTGCTGGAAATAGCCTACCTTGCTTGTCACCATGAAAGGTTTTCCTCCTTCCCCCCCACCCCCGCTGCTGGTGATGGCTTATCTTAAGCGATCACTCTCCTTACAGTGTGTATGATAATACCTATTTTTTCATGTTCTCTGTGTATGTATATCAATCTCCCCTCTGTATTTTCCACCAAATGCATCCAATGAAGTGAGCTGTAGCTCACGAAAGCTTATGCTCAAATACATTTGTTAGTCTCTAAGGTGCCACAAGTACTTCTTTTCTTTTTAAGTCTAATATGTTACACTATACAGAACCTTGTCATAGGGAAACTGCTCCTGAAAGTCTGTTGCTCTTGTGTCATTAATATTAGTTATTTGATTGAGTTGTGACTAATCATATAAATGTGGGACACTGGAATTATTTAATTCCCTCTTGACTATACAGCCGAAGAACTGATTGACTTTGTCAGTTTGAGGCCTGCATGCCTAAATTTAGCCCTCTGAGTGCCTTATTAAATCCTTCCTAACTTCTGTATATAGCTGGGGAAATGAATTCATTTCCATCTCTTTGACATTATAATTAAGCCTCACATTTATACTTTTGTAAAATGAAACAGCACCCCAAGAAAGACTAAAAACTCCCCCCCCCTTCTTCTTTCCGCTCTTCCAGTTGAGGCATCAGAGCATTTCACACACAGCAATGGTACAGGTTGTTGTCTGGAGGGAAAAAAAGACATTAAAAAAAAGGTATCAGTAAAGGCGAGAATAGCTAGATAAAGGAAGCAGCTTCAGTATGGATTCCTTATTTTTGGCCCATTTGAAGATTACAGCTTTTACACCACAGAAAACTATGACCAATTATCCAAATTTAAGCAGGAAATCAGGAATGGAGGGCAAGAGAACACACAATCTGGCTGTCTATATGAAGACAGATTCTGATCTTCCAGAAACTGGAAAGGAGGATTTTTCTGGGAGACAACTCCTTTTGGTGCTAATTGATATAGTCCCTGGGTCCCTGGGTGCTAACATAATGGAATACTATGCTGACTGGAAAAAAAGGACATAATGCTGATTTCTTATCTCCACAGCAGCTGTGTAGGAGAAATTCACACAGTGCAGGCCCTGTTTCACATCGTGCCAACGCCTTATTTTCTGAAAGGAAAGGAGTAGGATGATGTTGCAATAAGAAGCAAAAAGGTCACAAGTAGCAAGGAAGCTGGTTATGATTCAAACGCTGTCTCCTTTCACACTTGACAGGCAACAAGCAGCAGCAGTGACCCGGATAGAGATTCTGTGTGCCATACTATGCCTTTATACAGATGCCAAGAAGCTGATGAATATTGATAATGCTGTTAGTTGCTAAATGATATTGCTCAAGGGAAATTTCTCTAGGTTCCATCAATTAAAGTACTCAGGTGATATTGAAATACAGGAGATACTGCAAAATAATCAACGAATTAATGTGAGAGAAGATGATCAGTAAATCCTGTCAATTCCTTGATCCAGGACTTTAAATACTAGTGCTTTCTTGCCTAGGGAAAGGAAGGATCTTTGTGCACTGTGAAGGCTGGCTAATAGTTACTGGGCACATGAAAGATGGACTTGGTCCACAAGCCATTTTTAGATATGACAGTTTCAGCAGCAGCATAATGAGAATAAGCAGGTAAACGCGTCCATGAACAGAGTTAATGTCCTTTTTGGAGGGATGCCTCAGGTTTCAAAGACTTCTGAACAGATGATGGAAGATTGCCTGCAAGATAGCTGTATTATGTTTACCACCACAGAACTATGACAGCACGTTTGGGTCATGAGGGATTTGTGACCTGCACTTAAGTAACTATGCTCTATCTTTCTAATCCATTTGCATGTATAAAGTGCCTAGTATTGTAGTATCTAGGTCTTGCGGATGGCTGACAAGAAGATAGCAGCAGTTTACATAAAGCACTATACAGTGTGCAGTTTAAGTGGGCATGAAATGTAACAAGTGCTTCTATGAGGGATTTATAAACTTGCCCTATCACAGCACAGTAGGAGAGGTTCAAATATATATAGCGGACACTTATTAGAAAAATCAGTGATGCAAAACAAAAAGACAGAATGTGACACTTCATCTCACTCTACTGCTTAAAATTCCATTTATTGGACGCTAAAGAAAGTCTGAGGTCTTAGCAAAAATCACTGAAGGAATAAGTAGCCCCACAAAATTGTATATACTTAACAAGATCCCTATAAAAATCAAATGTCTCAATGAACAAAACTACCACCATGCAACCTAAAATTTTGTGGACTATATACATATATACACACACGCCTCCCATATTTTTTTTTAAATGGACATTAACAAAAAAAATACAAATGTTCACTCAATTACTCACTTTTTCCTGTTCATTAGAGAATATTTTAATTGCTCTGTAAAAAGATCTGGGAGAACACACCAGTAAAAAAAATTGGATATAGAACTAGTTTCTACTCCAGAATAAAAGACAATTTTAATTTATCCTGCACTAACCACAACAGTGTTGCTATTAATACACTGGGAGGGGGAGGATTACTTTTGTAGAGATTCCGTCAGATATAGAGGTAATCCAGAAGAATCCAAAAGTAATTACCAAAAGGGTAAATTCCTTGGAGTAGAGATTGCCTCTACCTCACTAAACAAAATCCCTCATACTGTGCCATAGCCCTGTATTGCAGACCACTGGCCCAACTTTATAACAAGAGCTTGTGCAGCCCTTTTTTCTGCTAACCATGTGCTAAAGAGACACATACTTGTTGGCATCTGTGGTGATAACCTGGCTTCATTAGGATTAGGCATGCCCAGACATGGCCCAGTGTACCAATGGATTCATGAGGACCTGAATCCACAAGGGGACTAACATTTAGTCATTTAGAAAATCATTGGTACAACTACCCAGTCCACAAAGCTTGAGTTAGGCTACGCTCCCTATGCCATGCCTGGTGGGAGACTGACAACTGAAAATGTGATCCACAAAATTCAGCACACTAGACGGGGAGCTGCCTAAGATAATCAGAGATGCCAATAAGAGGGGTCTGTCCTAAGCCTGCTCCTCTCATGGAATTCAGCACCTAAATCCAGACTGCAGAGAGATGCCTAATTCTGCTAGTGATCTACAGTCAGGAACCCCTCTCCCATAGCCAGGTGTGTGTTTGTGAAAATAAGTTAGGTTTCTACCTCACGCCACACAGTGATCAGAGGAGAAGGATGTGGTGAGTGCACTTATGTAAAGTGTGTGCTCAAGACCCAGGTTCAATTCCCCATTCTACTGGAAGGGGAGGAAGGATTAGAATAGTCTCCTCACAAGAGTGGGCGAGGAGATATTCTGATGACCACAGTGTCTCAGTCTCTCCTGTTGAAGATGTTCCACTATGAATAAATTAACAAGTCATTGAGCTGGAAGACTGGACCCTGGATTTCCCATCTTGCAGGTGAGTGCTCTAATCACTGGGCTAAAAGTTAAGGGGGCACCACCACATGAAGATTTTGAATGGAACCTGGTCCAGTAGTTGGCCTCTGAGCACACCTAGCAGATTGCACCCACGGGGAAGATAGCGGGAGGAGTATTATGTTCTCCTGGTTTGGCGATTGCACTCTGGCTAGAGTGAGGCAGCACTGTGTATGACCATAGGCAGAAACTTGGTTACCTAGGGAAATTTTACAGAAAGAAAAAAAAATGTAGGTGCCTAAGCGTTAGGTAGCAGGTGAGCAGGAGTTTTGTGGATTGCAGTGGGACTTCAGCACCTAAAGGTGTTTAGAAACCTAAATATCTTTGTAGATCTGAGTCAAGGTGCTTTATGTAACGATTGTCACCAGTTGCGATCACCTTCAGCCCCCAACTAAAACCTCTCCAATGCATCCTCAAGGATGTACAACCTATCCAGAAGGACGACCCATCACTCTCACAGATCTTGGGAGACAGGCCACTCCTTGCTTACAGACAGCCCCCCAACCTGAAGCAAATATTCACAAGCAACCACACAACAGAACCGCGAACCCAGGAACCTATCCTTGCAACAAAGCCCATTGCCAACTCTGTCCACATATCTATTCAGGGGACACCATCATAGGGCCTAATCACATCAGCCACGCTATCAGAGGCTCGTTCACCTGCACATCTACCAATATGATATATGCCATCATGTGGCAGCAATGCCGCTCTGCCATGTACATTGGTCAAACTGGACAGTCTCTACATAAAAGAATAAATGGACACAAATCAGACATCAAGAATTATAACATTCAAAAACCAGTCGGAAAACACTTCAGTCTCTCTGGTCACATGATTACAGACCTAAAAGTGGCAATTCTTTAACAAAAAAACTTCAGAAACAGACTCCAAGGAGAGACTGCTGAATTGGAATTAATTTGCAAATTGGATACAATTTAATTTAGGCTTGAATAGAGACTGGGAGTGGATGTGTCATTATACAAAGTAAAACAATTTCCCCATGTTTATATTCTCCCTTCTCTGCCCCCCCCCCCATTCTTCACACGTTCTTGTCAACTACTGGAAATGACCCACCTTGATTATCACTACAAAAGGGTTTCCTCCCCCTCCCTCCGCTCCTGCTGATAATAGCTCACCTTAAGTGATCACTCTGGTTACAGTGTTATGGTAACATCCATTGTTTCATGTTCTCTATGTATATAAATCTCCCCACTGTATTTTCCACTGAATGCATCCGATGAAGTGAGGCTGTAGCTCACGAAAGCTTATACTCAAATTTGTTAGTCTCCAAGGTGCCACAAGTACTCCTTTTCTTTTTGCAGATACAGATTAACACGGCTGCTACTCTGAAACCTGTCAAAAGGTGAATGTCACCAAAGAATAGGCAGTATGTAGTACAATGATTCTAGACAACTGATAAAAAGAAAGGAGTACTTGTGGCACCTTAGAGACTAAAATTTATTTGAGCATATGCTTTCATGAGCTACAGCTCACTTCATCAGAGGCATTTGGTGGAAAATACAGTGGGGAGACTTACACACACACACACACACACACACACACAGAAACAATGGGTTTTATCATACACACTGTAAGGAGAGTGATCACTTAAGATGAGCTATTATCTGCAGGAAGGAGGAAAATCTTTTATGGAGATAATCCAGGTGGGCCATTTCCAGCAGTTAACAAGAACGTCTGCAAAACAGTGGGGAGTCGAGGGGGGGAGAGAAATAACATGGGGAAATAGTTTTACTTTGTGTAATGACCCATCCACTCCCAGTCTCTATTCAAACCTAAGTTAATTGTATCCAGTTTGCAAATTAATTCCAATTCAGCAGTCTCTCGTTGGAGTCTCTTTCTGTAGTTTTTTTTGTTAAAGAATTGCCACTTTTAGGTCTGTAATCGAGTGACCAGAGAGATTGAAGTGTTCTCAAAAACTGCTTTTTGAATGTTATAATTCTTGATGTCTGATTTGTGTCCATTTATTCTTTTACGTAGAGACTGTACAATGGCCAAATTGGACATGGCAGAGAGGCATTGTTGGCATATATCACATAGGTAGATGTGCAGGTGAACGAGCCTCAGATAGTATGGCTGATGTGATTAGGCCCTATGATGGTGTTCCCTGAATAGATATGTGGACAGAGTTGGCAACCGGCTTTGTTGCAAGGATAGGTTCCTGGGTTAGTGGTTCTGTTGTGTGGTGTGTGGTTGCTGGTGAGTATTTGCTTCAGGTTGGGGGGCTGTCTGTAAGCAAGGACTGGCCTGTCTCCCAAGATCTGTGAGAGTGATGGGTCATCCTTCAGGATAGGTTGTAGATCCTTGATGATGCGTTGGAGAGGTTTTAGTTGGGGGCTGAAGGTGATGGCTAGTGGCGTTCTGTTATTTTCTTTGTTTGGCCTGTCCTGTAGCAGGTAACTTCTGGGTACTCTTCTGGCTCTGTCAATCTGTTTCTTCACTTCAGTAGGTGGGTATTGTAGTTGTAGGAATGCATGATAGAGATCTTGTAGGTGTTTGTCTCTGTCTGAGGGATTGGAGCAAATGCGGTTGCATCGTAGAGGACAATGGATCGTGTGGTGTGGTCTAGATGAAAGCTGGAGGCATGTAGGTAGGCATAGCGGTCAGTAGGTTTCCTGTATAGGATGGCGTTTAGGTGACCATCACTTATTAGCACCGTAGTGTCCAGGAAGTGGATCTCTTGTGTGGACTGGTCCAGGCTGTGGTTGATGTTGGGATGGAAATTGTTGAAATCCTGGTGGAATTCCTCAAGGGCTTCTTTTCCATGGGTCCAGATGATGAAGATGTCATCAATGTAGTGCAAGTAGAGTAGGGGCATTGGGGATGAGAGCTGAGGAAGCGTTGTTTTAAGTTAGCCATAAAAATGTTGGCATACTGTGATGCCATGCGGGTTCCCATAGCAGTGCCGCTGATTTGAAGGAATACGTTGTCCCCAAATATGAAATAGTTATGGTGATGACAAAGTCAAAGTTCAGCTACCACGTTTGCCGTGACATTATCGGGGATACTGTTCCTGATGAACTGTACTCCATCTTTGTGTGGAATGTTGGTGTAGAGGGCTTCTACATCCATAGTGGCCAGGATGGTGTTTTCAGGAAGATCACCGATGGATTGTAGTTTCCTCAGGAAGTCAGTGGTGTCTCGAAGATAGCTGGGAGTGCTGGTAGCGTAGGGCCTGAGGAGGGAGTCTACATAGCCAGACAATCCTGCTGTCAGGGTGCCAATGCCTGAGATGGGGCGTCCAGGATTTCCAGGTTTATGGATCTTGGGTAGCAGATAGAATACCCCTGGTTGGGATTCTAGGGGTGTGTGTGTGTGTGTGGATTTGTTCTTGTGCTTTTTCAGGGAGTTTCTTGAGCAGATGGTGTAGTTTCTTTTGGTAACCCTCAATAGGATCAGAGGGTAATGGCTTGTAGAAAGTGGTGTTGAAGAGCTGCCAGCAGCTTCTGGTTCATATTCCGACTTATTCACTACAATGACAGCACCTTTTTGGTCAGCCTTTTTGATTATGATTTCAGACTTGTTTCTGAGGCTGTGTATGGCATTGTGTTCTGCACAGTTGAGGTTATGGGGCAAGTGATGCTGCTTTTCCACAATTTCAACCCATGAATGTCAGCAGAAGCACTCTATGTAGAAGTCCAGTCTGTTGTTTTGACCTTCAGGAGGAGTCAACCCAGAATCCTTTTTTGTAGTCTTGGTAGGAAGGTCTCTGTGAGTTAGTATGTTGTTCAGAGGTGTTGGAAATATTCCTTGAGTCAGAGATGTCGAAAATAGGATTCTAGGTCACCACAGAACTGTATCATGTTCGTGGGGGGTGGAGGGACAGAAGGAGAGGCCCCTTAGATAGGACAGATTCTTCTGCTGGGCTAAGAGTATAGTTGGATAGATTAACAATATTGCTGGGTGGGTTAAGGGAACCACTGTGGCAATTCTTCAACTTCAAAAACAGACTCCAACGAGAGACTGCTGAATTGGAATTAATTTGCAAACTGGATACAATTAACTTAGGCTTGAATAGAGACTGGGAGTGGATGGGTCATTACACAAAGTAAAACTATTTCCCCATGTTTATTCCCTCCCCGCCCCATTTCTCACACATTCTTGTCAACTGCTGGAAATGGCCCACCTTGATCATCACTACAAAAGTTTCCCCACCTCCGCTCTCCTGCTGGTAATAGCTCACCTTACCTGATCACTCTCGTTACAGTGTGTGTGTTAACACCCATTGTTTCATGTTCTCTGTGTATATAAATCTCCCCACTGTATTTTCCACTGCATGCATCCAATGAAGGGAGCTGTAGCTCATGAAAGCTTATGCTCAAATAAATGTGTTAGTCTCTAAGGTGCCACAAGTACTCCTTTTCTATTCATCTTTATGCAGATGTCCAGCACAAGGTCGCTTAAATACTGCTTTTGAGGGTACAAGTGGTACTAAGGCCCTGTGCCAGCCCTTTGAACAAGGTTAAAACAAGGCCAAACACTTCACACAATTTACCTCTCCTATCAACAGCAGCTTGTTCCTCTGTCCTTCACATCGAGGTTCCTCCTCCAGAGGTGAGTTGTGCACTAAAAGATTTGCATAAAATGTTGCATATCAGGTAGGAAAGGCTAAACTTTTAAATCTTTTTCATCCCCAAACTAGTTTTAAATGAGATGCTGGTTGCCAACTCCTGTCTAACTATGCACCATGCCTGTTTTTCTAAAATGTTGAGGACATTAAGGTTTCTTTTTCTCCTCATCACATTAAAAAACCCCGTTCTCCACTAAACATAATATAAGTAGACCACTTACAATCAGAGCCCTTCTTACAATGGGTTTGATAGAACTAATCGATAGATCATGCAGCCTTTCTGCAGTTGTGATAAGAATGTTAACTTCTCAGAGAAGCTGACTTCATGTTCAAAACGCTGCCTATGCCTGTGCCTGCAACATTAGTTATTCAGATGCAATCAGGTAATATCCTACAGAATAATATCAAGTAGTAGCAGCCTTTTAAGATTCTTGGGAAAGCTTGGATCATCCACCCTGCAGCTGTAATGTGTGCACAATACTCTAGTTATAGTAATCCTAATCTATGCAGGCTATGTTATTAAATGTGACATACTTTAATTGTTGACAGATGGCTTTGAACCCAGCATAAAATATTTATAAGGTCAGATGTATTACTGTAGGAATGAACACACACACACACACACACACACACACACACACACACTCCTTTGAATCCTTTTTATATGTATATTCCATCTCAGGGTCTCCATTATCCTAATTTTATTGTTCGGGTTATTTGAAATCTTTGAAGGCATCATCTCCTTCTCGGGGAGAAAAAACAGGCAATAGAATATACAGATTGATTATTCTAGAAATTAGAGTTCTCTAACAGCACATCTCATGGGCATTAGCCTGCATATGCCTGGTACTTAGACATTTTGAATTGTATTATTTGTTACTAATTATCTCTTTGTAGACTGATCACCTAAATTTTCATGTATACTAAACTAAACAAACAATAGAAGCCTTTATACCTCTAACAAGTAGTACTTCAAAACACTAATGATGGATGAAATAAACGGATGTGTCCAGCATCACCACATGGCAGCATATGCCTTAAGTCTTGTTGACTAATATATGGTGGCTAACATACACCATATATTATGCTGATAAACTGCTCAAAATACATATTCAAGAATCTAAGTATACCTATTAAGCATTAATATAGTTATTATAATAAAAGTACAGGCTAATTTGGCTATATAATCCTGTTCATTTATACAAAGTGCCCCATAACACCCTACATTAGCTGAAGCAAGTTTTGCTTGAAGTAGATAGGACAACTGTCAGTATCCGGACATAACTGTTTCCTCATAGCAACAGAAAGGGAGTTACCCTCACAAGCCTGGGGTTGGGGGGGGGGGGGGAAGAGAATGTGAATGTCTTCATACCCCTTAGTACATGGAATGCATTTGCTCAGTACATACATAAGGGTGCATCATGACCTGGAATACATGTGTACAGAACAAAAAAGAGAGGGCACACCATGGTACCAGACATAAAAAGGTAAAAAGCTGATGAACTGAATCCAGCTTCAGGTGACATACTACCCATTCCTGGTAAACAACAAGTAGGGTACAAAGATTGCTTTAGAGATGTACCTTTGGTGAGAACACCTTCTGCATAAAAAATGAATGTAGCATCACTTACCAGTCTCTGAAGAGCAGTCCTGTGATCCTATAGAACCTTTTTTCTTATTTACTTCAGACCATTTCTCTAGTTTGTCCAGATCATTTTGAATTTTAATCCTATCCTCCAAAGCACTTGCAAACCCTCCCAACTTGGTATCATCTGAAAACTTTTAAAGTGTACTCTATGCCATTATCTAAATCATTGAGGAAGATATTGAATAGAATTGGACCCAGAACTTATCCCTGTGGTACTCCACTCATTATAGCCTTATAGCATGACTGAACAACTGAAAACTACCCTCCGGGAATAGTTCTCTTACCAGTTCTCTTATGCACCCACCTTTAGTAGCTCCATCTAGGTTGCATCTCTCTAGTTTATGAGACTGTCATGAAAGACAGTATCAAAATCCTTACTAAAGTCAAGATACTTCACATCTACCACTTCCCCCCTATGCATCAGGCCTGTTACTCTGTCAAAGAAAGCTATATCACGTTGTTTTGACATTATTTGTTCTTGACAAATCCGTGCTCACTTACTTATCACCTTATCTTCTATATGTTTGCAAATTGATTGTTTTATTGAATGCACCATTATCTTTCCAGGTACAGAAGTTAAACTGACTGGTCTGTAATTCCCCAGCTTGTCCTTATTTAATTTTTATAGATGGGTGAATATAGTGCCATTTTCCAGTCTTCTGGAATCTCCTGTCTTCCATGACTTGTGAAAGATAATTGCTAATGGCTCAGATAGCTCCTCAGTCAGCTCCTTGAGAATTCTAGGATGCATTTCATCAGGCCCTTGTGACTTGAAGACATCCAACTTGTGTAAATACATTTTAACTTATCCTTTTCCCCATTGTAGCCTCTGACCCTACCTCATTTTTACTGGCATTCATTATGCTAGACATCCAAGCACCACCAACCTTCTTGGTGAAAACAGAAACAAAGAAGTCATTAAGCACCTCTGGCATGCCATTATTATTGTTTCCCCTCCCCCCCATTGAAACCAGTGATACCATATACAAGAAAAAAGTTGAAAAATCCAATAGTTACCACAATCTTTGTGTCTGGAAAGGTTCCGATTAGAATATTCTTTGATTCTCTGCTATGGAGTATCACTAATTGTGTGTTACTGGAGTCACAATGCAGTTTTTGGCCAAAGTAAGGAGCAGCAGACGTTTCATTCATAGGCTATCAAACGCAGGAGAAATGCAGAGAACAGCTACAGGACCTTTACACCATCAGTATACCAGGATTGGCAACAACATGGTATTAAGCTTCAAACCAAGTTAGAAGTCCATAAAGTGGTTGTGCTATCTAATGTGTTGTATGGGTGAGAAACCTTGACCCAATACAGGATTTATAGATTCATAGATACTAAGGTCAGAAGGGACCACTCTGATCATCTAGTCCGACCTCCTGCACAGCGCAGGCCACAGAATCTCACCCACCACTCTTATGAAAAACCTCACCCATGTCTGAGCTATTGAAGTCCCTAAATCATGGTTCAAAACTTCAAGGAGCAGAGAAGCCTCCCTCAAGTCACCCATGCCCCATGCTACAGAGGAAGGCGAAAAACCTCCAGGGCCTCTCCAATCTGCCCTGGAGGAAAATTCCTTCCCGACCCCAAATATGGCAATCAGCTAAACCCTGAGCATATGGGCAAGATTCACCAGCCAGATACCCAGGAAAGAATTTTCTATAGTAACTCAGATCCCATCCATCTAATATCCCATCTCAGGGGATTTGGCCTATTTACCCTGAATATTTAAAGATGAGTTACTTACCAAAATCCCATTATCCCATCATACCATCTCCTCCATAAACTTAGAGTAGAATCTTAAAACCAGATAGATCTTTTGCCCCCACTGCTTCCCTTGGAAGGTTATTCCAAAACTTCACTCCTCTGATGGTTAAAAACCTTCGTCTGATTTCAAGTCTAAACTTCCTGGTGGCCAGTTTATACCCATTTGTTCTTGTGTCCACATTGGTGCTGAGCTTAAATAATTTCTCTCCCTCTCCTATATTTATCCCTCTGATATATTTATAGAGAGCAATCATATCTCCCCTCAACCTTCTTTTCATTAGGCTAAACAAGCCAAGCTCCTTAAGTCTCCTTTCATAAGACAAGTTTTCCATTCCTCGGATCATCCTAGTAGCCCTTCTCTGTACCTGCTCCAGTTTGAATTCATCCTTTTTAAACATGGGAGACCAGAACTGCACACAGTATTCTAGGTGAGGTCTCACCAGTGCCTTGTATAACGGTACTAAAACCTCCTTATCCCTACTGGAAATGCCTCTCCTGATGGATCCCAAAACTGCATTAGCTTTTTTCACAGCCATATCACATTGGCAGCTCATAGTCATCCTATGATCAACCAATACTCCAAGGTCCTTCTCCTCTTCCGTTACTTCTAATTGATGCGTCCCCAACTTATAACTAAAATTCTTGTTATTAATCCCTAAATGCATAACCTTACACTTCTCACTATTAAATTTCATCCTATTACTATTACTCCAGTTTACAAGGTCATCCAGATCCTCCTGTATAATATCCCGATCCTTCTCCGAATTGGCAATACCTCCCAGCTTTGTATCATCTGCAAACTTTATTAGCACACTCCCACTTTTTGTGCCAAGGTCAGTAATAAAAAGATTGGTCCCAAAACCGATCCCTGAGGAACTCCACTGGTAACCTCCCTCCAACCTGACAGTTCGCCTTTCAGTAGGACCCGTTGCAGTCTCCCCTTTAACCAATTTCTTATCCACCTTCTGATGTTCATATTGATCCCCATCTTCTCCAATTTAACTAATAATTCCCCATGTGGCACGGTATCAAATGCCTTACTGAAATCTAGGTAAATTAGATCCACTGCATTTCCTTTATCTAAAAAATCTGTTACCTTTTCAAAAAAGGAGATTAGGTTGGTTTGGCACGATCTACCTTTTGTAAAACCATGTTGTATTTTGTCCCATTTACCATTGACATTAAGCTTCTACTACAAGTTCCATTTACAACATCTGTGTCATACTCTGCATCAAATAGCAGGATAAAATTACCAATAATGAGGCTCTGGAACAGAGTCACTCCATAGGGATTGAAGTTATGCTTGTCACTTCACAGTTATACTGGGCTGGTCACGTATTGAGGATGGATGACACTAGAATGCCAAAGCAGTTGCTGTATGGCAAACGGAAAGTAGGCAAATGCATATGAGGCAGCCAGAGTAAACATTTCAAGGGCACACTGAAGGAGAACAATGCAACATTGACTTTGCCAGATGGGAACTGTCAGCAACAGATAGATCAGACTACCAAGCATAATCAAGGATGAGGTTACCCAGTTCAAGAAAGTTAAAGTGTCTTAGGAGGTAATTGCATTAAAATGGCAAATGTTTATGTACTATGGCAGGATGGTTTGCAACTTCTTTTAAGTTGGAGACAGGTAAACACTGGGAAGTGTTATGTGCCTCAAAGGGCGCTTTAAACAATGGACCAGAAAAGAGTGAACTTTTAGTGGAGTGGGGTTCCTAGGAAATACTTGGGAAGAGGAGAATTCAAGTTACCTCCCAAGTCATCCTTTTCAAGCTGTGCCTTGGAGAAACCCATTGTCTGGCTGATTATCTATTCACTGTCTCTGCAGAGACCCAAATCAGATAAAGGAGGGACAAACTCATGGGGAAATTACTTCTAAGCAAAACCTGTTATGAATTGGTTACTACAGGAAAAACCCCTTTATGGAGTTTGAAGTCCTAATCACCAACCAGAGCCCCTGCTGGAGTCAGGGGGTGATCTCTGGTAAGCTATTAGCAAGTGTGTAGGTTCTTTTAATGTTTTCTGTAATGCTTATACATTAAGAATAAAAGTGCTTGCTTAGAAACAATTGTGTGATAACCTACAACTGTGATAATTACATTGTTAGTCTGAGGACAGAAGCAAAGCAGGCCTGCTTAGGCAGTCTGTGTTTTGCTGGGGATTTCACAGTACAGTCAGAGGACTGTGCAGAATGGAAATATCCTGGTCAGGAGGGAGAGACACATGCATCTCCACCTAAGAGATGATGACTAAGGAGCTTAGAGCAGATGCTTTTGGTGGACCACAGAGAGGGAATAGATGTGCAGTCTCCCTGAACTGTGATAGTATCTTTCTATATGTACTTTAACAATATTAAAAAACTAAGTTGAGGGCTGTCAGGTATAGTTGATGTGTACTAAAAAAAAAAAACATATGTACAGTTTAAATTTACTTCTTCCAGCCCTGATCTAGCATTAGTAGCAAGTGTCATGGAGTCCCCAGGTGATGTTCTGAAACTGCTCCCTACGAAGCCAGTCAGGACTCTGGTGAAGTCTCCTCTCTGTGAGCAGACTGTCTTCAGGGCAAGATGCTCACATGGCTGCCACCTTCATGGGTCTGATCTTGGAGCATTCAGCATTCTCTGCCCCCTGTGTGCTTCCCCACAGTGAGTCCGCCCAGACGGGAGTCCTGGGGAAGCCAGAGGGTCCTGCACTCCAACTTTGCAGTCAGACATGACTCTTAGCCAGCAAAACAGAGGAATGTTAGATGACAGGAACACACAGTGTAAAACAGAGCATGTAGGTACAGAGAACAGGACCCCTCAGCCAGGTCCATTTTGGGGGGCAGTGAGCCAGACAACCATGTCTGCACTTCACTCCACATCCCCAGCCAGCTCCAAACTGACTCACTTTCCAGCCCCTCCTCCTCTAAGCTTTGTCCCTTTTCTGGGCCAGGAGGTCACCTGATTCCTTTTTCTCCAACACCTTTAGCTATCACCTTGCAGGGAGGAAGGGCCCAGGCCATCAGTTGCCAGGAGATGGAGTATCAGCCATTTAAGTACACTAGCCAATTGCTCTGCAACAATTACACCCCCTTATCCCATCACCTAGAGACTTAAGAAATGCATAGGGGAAACTGAGGCATCCCTACAGTTTTCAGAGGAAACATGAACAGTCCCACTTCATCACAACAAGGCTAGCTGATCCCTATGACAATGAAGATTGAAGGGGTGTAGGAGCAGATTTTTGATAGTCCAGAAACATGTTTAAGCCACTGGCAGCAGTTGGAATACCAATTGTTGCGTTATTGATTAAAACAGCTAAAAAGGAGGCCTTTCTGAAACCTTAGCACAGATAGCAGAGCAAGAGGGGAGGGTGAAGTGAGGGACCTCAGTGCGTAAACATGACCCTCTGATTTGGGTTGTTTTGCCAAAGCAGGTGGTTTTTGCAAGATGGAAAGCTGAACAGTTAACTATTGCTATACAGCTGGCTAAATGATAGAAAATTCCCTACCTGACAGGCTGGAAACCTCCACACTTTGCTGAGCAGGCGCCAAGTTGTTTTTTTGATGGGCAAGCTATGTAATATTAGCAAAGAAGAAATCTGAGCTCAATGGACACCTTTCAAGTTCCCTGGCAGATGGAAGACTGGCCTCTTGTCATTATCCACTAGAGACCACCTCAAGACCCTGGATAAATATGAATTTGGGAGGTTTTTACACTAACCTGTTGAGGACATATGTAAGTGCTTGAGATGAAATAAAATAGAGCTTTTAGTGAGAGCACTCTTGTATTGTTTGTACCAGCCATCCATCGGTTGGACGTCCATGTTTCGATTTATTTCTTGACACCACCTCAAAGTTACCAAGACCTTTAGGTTGAAAGAACCCTGGCTAACAAGGGCCTTTGAACATATCACTTATGTTGCATGACTTTTTACACTGAAAGTTTACATGGGCAGGAAATTAGTCTCCCTGGGAAGCTAAGTAGGGGATGGGAGACAGTACCTAACACATTGCTGTCACTCTCCAGATAAAATAATTCTAGTAATAATTTATAAAAAATAAAAAGCGACACCAAAGTAAGGGACACTAGAATTTATCTACAACAAATACAGCAATTAAGAAATTTGTAAGACATTCAGAACACTTATGTTTCTGGAAAAGTCTTGCAACAGGATGTACTCTTCCAAATTCCAAGAAATTTTGGAATAGGAGTGGTGGAGAGAGATAGGAAGGGAAGAAAGTCAAAGACAGACTTGCTCCAGCCTTTATTGTAGATAAGTGGCTTGTATTCTAATAAGATTCTCTGTTAACTGCAATTATAAGAGGGAAATAATTCTGTTTTATGCATTTCTCTTACAATTACTATAGATTTTTATGGCAAATTTTATGCATCTTTCAAAAGGAACAGTAAGCTTTGTACTCATTTCCTCGTATGGGAAATATTTTACATACAGTATGCTAACAATTCTGCATCAAAACAGATGCGTCAGCATTTTATAGCTTTTACAAAACAAATGCTTACATTTCTTTGAGAGGATTTATGTTTATTCTATTATGTTTTCTCCCCCCCCACACACATATTGTATTTTAATTGGGAAAATACTATGAACTTTTATTTAATGCCTCTATGTATCTTTTTATTAGAAATGTGAAGTTTTACATTGAAGTGCTTTAACATAAAAATCAAGAAAACATTTTACAAAAAAAGATGACTTGCTCTAATGCACTTTGTGAATTTTTCAATCTATCATAATCCAATTACACGTGTGCCAGTCCTAGCTGCTCAGAGAATAATATATCACAAATGCAGTTATAAATTCCAGTTGCATTTGAAAGAATTTGTACTGCATTCAACCTGATAAGAATTTCTTTATTTCAATTCATCTATTTTAGCATGGATTTGTACTATAAATTATATATAAATTAGAATAATTAAGATACCAAGGATTAATGCATAAAAATACATCACTACTTTAATATATAAATGCAGCAATTGCAAATCTTGAGTTTCTGGTGTTCCTATTTCCCATTGTATCTTGTTATTTAAATGCTCAATACATTTTTAAAGCAAACAAACAAGACATACTATGAGTTGTCCATGCAATAATTTCAATACTAATATTGAATACTTGACTCAGATGTGTAATACATTATTACTTTTGGTGTAGCATACTATACATCTATACTAATAATCATCATATTAGTCAGAACAAATATGAAAACCTTGTGGCATTAAAATGTTTAAATGATCGGATATAATTTAAGAAACCTTTTCTAGGACAGCAAATCCATTCATGCCAACAGTCTACAACTCATTTGAGGAAGCAGACTATATTTTTCTTCTTGAGAGTCAAATCTGAGCTCCTTTCACAGGTTTTATTCAAGTCATCTTCCCATGGATCAAACCCTCACTAGTGGGAGGTGGAGATGTGATAATCACCTCTCAATATTTGTGCAGCTAAACTTCAACACCAGTTTGTCTGCAAAAGGATAGAGGGTTTTTTTAAAATTCTAGTAAAATGTAAATAAGCAGGACTTCAGGATTTAAGTCAATATATGTTGGCTGTGATAATTGCTAGCTCATATATAACTGTGTACTGTGGGAGGAAAGGGTAATAAGTCTCCCTCCAGAATAGCACTTGATGGAATACAGAGATGCTCCTAGTGAAAGCACCCCTGCCCCAAAGACATGGGGAGTAAGCTACTTGACCTTTAAAGGTCATACCAGGTAATGCAGTGGAGAGTTTGGAGAAAATGTTTCCAATACTTCTTGTGAGGCAGTGCAACACCACATCACCCTTTCACAACAGGCAAAGTGCTATTAGCACAACCAAGGCCTCTATTGCATAGTCACAATTAGCATGGGGACTAAAGCTGGGTATACTCCTTATGGTAAGTCTTGTAAATTTTACCATAATTCCTACAGAATCTTATCTCAATAAGATTTGAGCCCTTCCCTTTTAAGGCAAAGTAATAAAATATAAAGGCATTGGTGGTTATAATGAAAGAATGAATATGGAGTGTCAAACCTTTTTGAATTGGATTCTTTTACTGAATTAACTTTGTTTTAAAAAAAGAAAGAATGTTTAAATTACCAATTTTCCCCATAAGTGCCCAAGACTACTTATGGCAATTAAAATTACCCCTCTATTTTTTGCTCTAAGCACTTCTTATTGCTTTGGATAAATTTTTTTTTCAAGGCAGTCATCTGATAAATACTTTGTCTCAAACAAATTTTAGCCAATGTGTTACTTATACCACATTAATATGTATTAAGCATATGGTATGAGTATTGCAAGTATGACTGTTTGGCAGTTATGCCAACTCAATTATATATAGTTTCTTCCACAGTGCTGATCATTCTTTTTCACTGGTATATCCCATAAACTGGAAGAGGACAACTCAGCATTTGGCATAAGTAGATAGGAAAATAAGATACATTAATATTCTGCCTACTTCCTGGAAGGGTTGATTCAGAGATTAAGGCCAGAAGGGACCATTATGATAATCTATTCGACCTCTTGTCTAGTACAGGCCATAAAACTTCCCCAAAATAATTGCTAGAGCAGATCTAGAAAAGCATCCAAATTTGATTTAAAATAACCAGGGATGGATAATCCACTTGTGGTCAGTTGTTCCAATGATTTACACTCACTGTTAAAAAAAAAAATGTATGCCTTATTTCCAGTTAATTTGTCTAGCTTCAGGTTCCAGCCATTGGATCATGTAAATCTTCTCTTCTAGATTGAACATCCCATTGTTAAATATTTGTTCCCCTTGGAGGTACTTCTAGATTGCAGTGAAGCTACCCCTTAATCTTTTTAAGATGGAGCTCTTTGAGTCTATTATAATGCATGTTTTCTAACCCTTTAATCATTCTTATGGCTTTTTTCTCAACCCTCTTCAATTTATCAAGATCCTTCTGTAATTGTGGGCAGCAGACTTGAACACAGCATTCCAGCAGCAGTAGTCACACCAGTGCCAAATCCAGAAGTAGAAAAGCCTCTAGTCCTACTCAAGAATGCCCTGTCTATGCATCCCAGGGCTGCATTAGGTCTTTTGGCCACAGCATTGAACAACTCATGTTTAGCTGATTAGCCACCATGACTCAAATCTTTTGCAGAGCCAGTTTCCAAGAATAGATTCTTCCAGTCTGCAAGTATGATCTACATTATTTGTTCCTAGATGTATACATTTAGCCATATTAAGACATTATTGCTTGCAGCCAGTTTACAAAGAGATCCAGTTCATTCTGAATCAGAGACCTGTCCTCTTATTTATCGTTCCAATTTGTGTGTCATCTGCAAACTTTATCAGTGACAATGTTATGGTTTTCTTCCAAGTCATCAATAAAGGTGTTATATAGTGTAGGACCAAGAACAGATCCTCTTGGGACCCTACTGAAAACAGACCTGCCCAGTGATGATTCCCCATTTACAGCTATTAACCGTTTTTTCCTGTATCATGCTATTCTGTCCATAGACAATAGATTGACTGAGCTTGGTTATTTGGTCTCTTGAACATTTAGTTTTAAACTGCAAGTGTAGTCAAAGTAAGTTGGCTGCACATATCAACTCAATGTTAAATCCTGAATCTGTGCAGAAGGTCCTCAACCCAGCCAAACTCTTTTATATCTACCCCAGCAGAAATGCAGCAGATGAGACACAGAATTCAAAGCTCTATGGAATAGACCTGAATTCCCTTCCCTAGAGGGAGCATTACTTTGTGAAGGCTCTTTGGAGACTTTTTCCAGCAGCAGTGAAAAATTGGATTGAGAGAGGGATGAGCCACATGCCAATCTCCCCAAGGGTAGGGTCTGTAACAAATGAGTTATGGGTAAAGAGTTCTGCAGCAGCAGCAGTAGGGCGGCAGAAAATGGTTGCCTGTCCTGCAAAAATTTGATATACATATAAGAATTTTCCCCATCCAAATTGGGATGAAAAGTTGAAAGTCTGAAAAGTCACAACAAAAATCTGAAGAAAAAAAATTGGTTCAAGTCAATTGAAATATTGGTGTTTCAATAGTCCAGTGCACTGGTAGGATTTCTGTAAGGTGTTTGATATAACATCTTTTATTGGACCAACTTCTGTTGCGAAAGAGACAAGATTTGAGCTTACACTGAGCTCTTCTTCAGGTCTGGGGAAGGTATTCAGAGTGTCACAGCTAAATGCAAGGTGGAACAGATTGTTTGTCATAGCGAGTTAACACATGTTGCAAGAGACCAATCAAGGTTAAGTGGGCAGTTAACACCTGTGCAGTCATAGGACAAAGGAGTGTTAGATTGTTGTAATAAGCCATGAATCCAGTGTCTTTATGCAGTCCATGATTTTTAGTGTCTAGTAAAATTGTGAATTTAAGCTCCCCTTTTGCAGGCGTTGTGCAGATTTCTTTTGAGGATGAGGAATGAGATCAGGTACGCAGTGATTTTTTTTGGTCATTATCATTCAGTGAGTTCAGTGGAGAACATAGGGATTGTCTCATTTCACCCCCACTATTTTGGGTCATTTAGTGCACTGAATGAGGCACTTCCATTCTGACCTGGAGAAAATTCCTCCCAGACACCAAATCTGGAAATTTTATGCCAATCATATAAACGGAGTATTCTGTGTGTCACCTTACAGCACTGGTCCATCCTATCTGATGCTCCAGACGAAGGCAAAAACAAACAAACAAACAAACAAACAAAAAGAAGCCAAATACACAAAAACCCCAATACATCTGACCAATTGTGCATCAGGGAAAAAGTTCCATTCGGTCCTCTGTAGATAACCGACTGAAGGCCAGAAGCATGATATTTGATTAGTGATTGTCTTAATGCAAAGTGGCAAGTATTATGAGCATGGGAATGCAGAGGTTTCTGATATCCCTGATGGCCCATGAAGGAAGGAAATGAAGAGGGGATTAATAAATTCACAATTTCCAAGGCCAGAAGGGACCACCACAGCTATCCAGTCAACCCCCTGCCACTCAGACTGTGGAATTTCTCCCAGAAGATAGATTAAAGCATATATTTTAGGAAAGGATATATAATCTCATTTTGAAGGCTCAAAGTGATGGTGAGTCTACTGTATCCCCAGTAAGCCATCCCAATGAATCATCCACACTACTAGGAAATTGCATCTTGTATCAATGTTGAGTTTCTCTAACTTCAAATTCCACCCACTGGATCTTGTTATGCTTTTATCTGATAGTGGTGGGGTTGAGGGGAGCTCTTCTTTCTATTATATCTCTTATCCATGTGTAAGTATCTATACACAAAAAGAAAAGGACTACTTGTGGCACCTTAGAGACTAACAAATTTATTAGAGCATAAGCTTTCGTGAGCTACAGCTCACTTCATCGGATGCATTTGGTGGAAAAAACAGAGGAGAGATTTATACACACACACACACACACACACACACACACACAGAACATGAAACAATAGGTTTATCATACACACTGTAAGGAGAGTGATCACTTAAGATAAGCCATCACCAGCAGCGGGGGGGGGGGGGGGGAAGGAGGAAAACCTTTCATGGTGACAAGCAAGGTAGGCTAATTCCAGCAGTTAACAAGAATATCAGAGGAACAGTGGGGGGTGGGGTGGGAGGGAGAAATACCATGGGGAAATAGTTTTACTTTGTGTAATGACTCATCCATTCCCAGTCTCTATTCAAGCCTAAGTTAATTGTATCCAGTTTGCAAATTAATTCCAATTCAGCAGTCTCTGACAAAGGAGGTGCTGTCATCATCATGAATAGGTCGGAGTATGGACAAGAGGCTACTAGGCAGCTCTCCAACACCACTTTCTACAAGCCATTACCCTCTGATCCCACTGAGAGTTACCAAAAGAAACTACAGCATTTGCTCAAGAAACTCCCTGAAAAAGCACAAGAACAAATCCGCACAGACACCACCCCTGGAGCCCCGACCTGGGGTATTCTATCTGCTACCCAAGATCCATAAACCTGGAAATCCTGGACGCCCCATCATCTCAGGCATTGGCACCCTGACAGCAGGATTGTGTGGCTATGTAGACTCCCTCCTCAGGCCCTTCGTTACCAGCACTCCCAGCTATCTTCGAGACACCACTGACTTCCTGAGGAAACTACAGTCCATTGGTGATCTTCCTAAAAACACCATCCTAGCCACTATGGATGTAGAAGCCCTCTACACCAACATTCCACACAAAGATGGACTACAAGCCCTCAGGAACAGTATCCCCGATACTGTCACGGCTAACCTGGTGGCCGAACTTTATGACTTTGTCCTGACCCATAACTATTTCACATTTGGTGACAATGTATACCTTCAAATCAGCGGCACTGCGATGGGTACCTGCATGGCCCCACAGTATGCCAACATTTTTATGGCTGACTTAGAACAACGCTTCCTCAGCTCTCGTCCCCTAATGCCCCTACTCTACTTGCGCTACATTGATGACATCTTCATCATCTGGACCCATGGAAAAGAAGCTCTTGAGGAATTCCACCATGATTTCAACAATTTCCATCCCACCATCAACCTCAGCCTGGACCAGTCCACACACGAGATCCACTTCCTGGACACTACGGTGCTAATAAGCGATGGTCACATAAACACCACCCTATATCGGAAACCTACTGACCGCTATTCCTACCTACATGCCTCTAGCTTTCATCCAGATCATACCACTCGATCCATTGTCTACAGCCAAGCTCTACGATATAACTGCATTTGCTCCAACCCCTCAGACAGAGACAAACACCTACAAGATCTCTATCATGCATTCCTACAACTACAATACCCACCTGCTGAAGTGAAGAAACAGATTGACAGAGCCAGAAGAGTATCCAGAAGTCACCTACTACAGGACAGGCCCAACAAAGAAAACAACAGAACGCCACTAGCCATCACCTTCAGCCCCCAACTAAAACCTCTCCAACGCATCATCAAGGATCTACAACCTATCCTGAAGGACGAGCCATCACTCTCACAGATCTTGGGAGACAGGCCAGTCCTTGCTTACAGACAGCCCCCCAATCTGAAGCAAATACTCACCAGCAACCACACACCACACAACAGAACCACTAACCCAGGAACCTATCCTTGCAACAAAGCCCGTTGCCGACTCTGTCCACATATCTATTCAGGGGATACCATCATAGGGCCTAATCACATCAGCCACACTATCAGAGGCTCGTTCACCTGCGCATCTACCAATGTGATATATGCCATCATGTGCCAGCAATGCCCCTCTGCCATGTACATTGGCCAAACTGGACAGTCTCTACGCAAAAGAATGAATGGACACAAATCAGACGTCAAGAATTATAACATTCAAAAACCAGTTGGAGAACACTTCAATCTCTCTGGTCACTCGATCACAGAGCTAAGAGTGGCTATACTTCAACAAAAAAGCTTCAAAAACAGACTCCAACGAGAGACTGCTGAATTGGAATTAATTTGCAAACTGGATACAATTAACTTAGGCTTGAATAGAGACTGGGAATGGATGAGTCATTACACAAAGTAAAACTATTTCCCCATGGTATTTCTCCCTCCCACCCCACCCCCCACTGTTCCTCTGATATTCTTGTTAACTGCTGGAATTAGCCTACCTTGCTTGTCACCATGAAAGGTTTTCCTCCTTCCCCCCCTGCTGTTGTTGATGGCTTATCTTAAGCGATCACTCTCCTTACAATGTGTATGATAAACCCATTGTTTCATGTTCTCTGTGTGTGTGTGTGTGTATATAAATCTCTCCTCTGTTTTTTCCACCAAATGCATCCGATGAAGTGAGCTGTAGCTCACGAAAGCTTATGCTCAAATAAATTTGTTAGTCTCTAAGATGCTACAAGTACTCCTTTTCTTTTTGCGAATACAGACTAACACGGCTGCTACTCTGAAACCTATCTATACACAGTGATCAAGTTACTGCTCAACCTTCTCTTTCATACGCTAAATAGGTTGAGCTCCTTAAACATCAGATCATGAGGTTTGTCTTCTAGCATTTGGATAATTTTGTGTGACCTCCTTTGGACTCTGCAATATTTTCAGATCCTTCTTGAAGTGTGGAATGCAGTACTCCAATAGTCTTATCTATGCTGCGTACAGAGGCAACAATCACTTACCTACATCTACTTGACATTCCCTTTTTATACAGCCAATGTTCACATTAGCCCTTTCTGCTACAGGATTGCACTGAGCGCTCATGTTCAGGTGATTATCTACAATGACTCCAAGTTCTTCTCTGAGTCACTACTTTCCAAGACAATCTCCCAGCCTGTAGATATAGCATGACTTTGTTCCCAGATGTATTATTCTGCATTTGCTATATTAAAAATATTTTTCTGGGATTATGACCATTTGGTCAAATGATTCAAATCAGTAGCCTGTCCTACTCATTTACTACCCCATCTATCAACTTGATCAGCAATGACTCATCAGATGGTTCTTTAAAGTATTAGTGTTCGACCTAGAACCAAATCCTGGAGGACCCTGTTAAAATGGCCCATGCATTGATATCTCCATATTAAATACATTTTGAGATCAGTGAGCTAGTATTTAATCCATCTAATGTGTGTCTTGTTAGTTGCATATAATGCAGGGGTTTGTTTTATTTTAAAACTGAAGTAAAAAGTGCCTTGAAGAAATCCACATATACTATAACATAGTTGTCTTTATCAACCAGACCTGTGATTTTGGATAAAATCACTATAGAGATATGTTTGACAAGACACTTTCCATGAAACCACACTGACTAGCATTCATGATATTTTTACCCTCTAATTCATTGTAGATCAAGTTGCAAGTTAATTTTACACAGGATCAAGGTCAGGCTAATCTGTCCATAGTTCTCTGAGTCATCCCTTTTAAATATTGAACTACATTGGCAGTACTCCAATCCTTTGGAGTTTTCCTAGTTTTCCAAAGATTTGTTAAAAATTAATATTTGTGGTTCAGATTGCTCCTGAGGTAGTTCCTTTCTAATCTGGATCAACTGATCTGAAAATCAATAATTTTAGCAGTTGCCACCTCACATCCTCCTTTGTTTCACATAGTCAACTTTTTATTGCATCCTCTGCATCATATGGGATGAATACGTGTCTCTGCTTTGTTCCAAATACAGAGTATCTATTGAACGTTTCTGCCTTTCTGCATCACTACTTACATTTTTACCATCTGCATCTAGCAATGGACCCATACCGGATTTGAGTTTTTTGTATATTTAAAAGAAAATTATGGTCTTTAACCATATTGGCCTTTGATATTTCATTGGTTCCTTTAGCTTAAAATTATCTACTTTAAAAAACCCAAACTTGAAATTTATATTCATTGCCATTTACTTCCCCCTTTCCTCCCTCCATCCTTTATGTTTTGTAATCACTTCCAGATCTCCTTTTAACCAGGATAGTTTCTTTCACAGCTGAACTTTTTTTCCCATGTATGTGGAATTGTAGCTTTCTGATCATCCTATAGGATGTTCTCCAACAGTGTCACACTGTTAACACTTCCCCTCTAAATTATGCTCCCAATCTATGCTGACAATTGCTTTCAGCTTTGGAAAATTAGCTCCTTTAAATGTCCAAATATATATATTATATGTTACTGCTTGGTTCCATATTTTCATTTTAATTAAAATTAAAATGAAAGCATGATCACTGGTACCCAAGCAGCTGCTAATTTTTAGGTCAGTGATTAACTCACATACATCTAGAGGACCACACATGTTGAAGAACCTATCTGTATTCCACATGTGGGCAAGTATGTGCTCCATGCACCAGAGATTTCTAGCAAATAATGTCCATTGGTAAAAGGGGCAGTGTAGAAAGTACTGCTTCTGTTCCAGTTCCTATTCTGAATCAGAGGGGAAGGAATGCAGGTAGTGAAATACAGATAGGGACCACACTTGTTGCAGAACATTCAGTTACAGGTAGGTATCCTCCATTTTTGCCTTCAAGTGCTGGCACTGGCACACACACACTGCAGTATGTGTAGATGTCTTTAATGCTGTTCTTCCAACAAGCAGTGTCTGCAGAAAAGGCCTGGCCTAAAGGCATGTTTTGTGAAGGTATGGATGGAGCTCCAAGTAGCTGCCTAACACATGTCCAATATAGATACTTCTCAAAAATAGGCTATTGAAATTGCTTGTGCTCTCATGGAGTGGGTCCTCACCCTGACCAAAGGAGGACAATATGACAAAGGATAACAGAGAATGATGCACTGCTGGGTATCCACTTAATGCTTATCCTCATGACAAGTGACACCGGGGTTTTCCCCAATTGATTTAATCTTCACAGCTACAATGCCAAAACCAGTTTGGACTTTGAGAGAGTGCAATCTTCTCTCATGGGAAGTATGAGGATTTGGAAAGAATACTAGTAATTGGACTGATTCAGGTGAATCCTGGAAAGTACCTTATGGATGAATTTTGAGTGGAAGTAAAGGTCCATTATCTCATTATGAAATGTGGTTTAAGGTGGGTCAGTTTACTCACCTTTCTGGCCAATGTGATTGCTAAGGTGGCAACATTCATGGAAAGCTGGGCAGAACATGTAGTCAGTGGTTCAAAGAGTAGTATGGCAAGTACTGATAGTAGGAGGTTGAGGTCCCATGGTGGTATAGCTTCACACCAATGGGAGTGTTCTAACAGACCTTTCAGGAATCAAATCATTGTTGTCTGAATATAAATAGAATTCCTATTGGAGGATGAATGGTGCTATTTGTTGCTAAGTGGACCTGCAGCAAGCTAAAGGAAAGCCCTAGTTTCTTGAGGGACAAGAGATAGTTTAAAACAGCAGAGATACCTGCTGGTTCTGGGGATGACTGATTCTATTGTGTCCAGGTAGAGAAATGCCTCCATTTAGCCAGATAGCATTTTCTGGTGGAGACTTCTCTGGTGTGATTAAGAATAGTTTGAAATGCTTCCAAAAATGAATGCTGTAGGTCTGATGCTCAACCAAATACCGGGTCATGAGGTGAAGAGGCTCCAGTTTGGGAATGTTTGCAAGATGTCTAGGAGTGACTGATGCATGCCATAGACCTCCTTCAGGGAGATCTGGGGCTCAGTCACAATCCCCTGCAAGAGCACCTGTTACTGCCTATGGTCATCAGGCAGGAATGTTGATAATAGAGCCATTTCCTCATCAGGTGAGGAGGATTACACCCCCATCAGATCCAGTGTGATCCACCCAGTGGATCCAGTGTGATTCCTTCCTCTGCACACTTTGACAGAGCTAGCTGGTGTCAGATAGAAGAAGAGGGCCAGTGCAATTCCTGCATGAATCCTTTATGCTAGACACCCTGGATTCCACAGACTCCAGTAGGGACAATATGAAGGGTCGACCAGCTGGGGAAGGTCCCAAGTGATTGGGTACCATTGGTCTCCTGGGTAATTGCATCTGGGAGGAGGATGGCTCCAAGACCATCTAGAGGTTCTGTCTGGGTTGGCCTCCCTATGAGGAAGCAGAGGCTCATCTAGAACATGGGGCTTGGCCAGTGAGAAGATAGGTTCATAGTCTACCAGTGGAAGAATGATCCAACTTGTAGATGCAGTAAGTATGAGAGATGCATCCCCTTCTCTAGATACATTCTTCCCATGTTGAAACATCTCTGAGGAGGACTGGGCCAGACAGGAAAGATGAGTTCTGGCACAGAGGTTCTGACTCAGGCCATGCTGAGGAAAGAAGGAACTGGAGAGGTGTCTGTCTGCACTCTCTCTTATATTCTTGTTACAGAGTATGAGGGAAGCAACTTGCAGGCACAGACCAGACACTATTAGCTATAAATTTTCTGGCCTCAGATACATGAAGCACATGTGTGCCCACATGTAGAATACACATACTGACCAGCACTCAAAGAAGAACCTGCTGCTACTATATTCCATTGGTGTCCCACTGTTCAGTTTCATGGTCTATTATTTCATTTTATGTAAAGCAATAGGATAGTTCAAAAGTTTTTCCACTTTTTCCTCTTCCCATAGAGATTTTTTTTCTTCCAAATCCTCAGACAGCATCCAGACTGCATGCTATTTGGTACAATTCATTAGCTCTACATCAACTAGGATGGATACATGGGCAATTTAGAGTTAGAATGAATAATTTATTGGGTATATCATTTTGTGAAGACCCATTACTCTACTAATTAAACTTCAAAATGTAAATAGTCAGTTCTGCCAATATTTACTACATAGATCTTGGAAATAAATACTTTTCAACTTCAATTATCCAAGCCTCAACTACTCAATGCTCCCTTTAATCTGAAAGAGTCATGTCTCACAAGATTACTGAGCATTCCCTTGATTTTATTCAGCATCCCACATGACATCCAGATGCTCTGTTCTTCATTAAGAATGAGCTTCCCATTTAGGGGAAAGGGTGAATTTTTAGAAGTTCAATTTTTTCCCCAATTAGGTTATTATAAAAATGGGTTATTCAAAATAAGATTTCTAAAGCTGATCTGCAACAAAAAAATAAGTTTGTTGACAACCATGATCTGATCACAGACAGCAACCAACTTTGCACCTATTACCATGATTTGCTGAATGACAATCAATTAAGCATGAGACCAATGATAATTGGATAGATCAGTGGTTCCTAACCCGTGAGCTGCTTGTGGCACAATCAGCAGACAGCTGCAACTCATGTGACATCCTTAGGACCACACAGGTAGTATATATTTGTGTGGATGTGGCCCACATAAAACAGAGAGCTCCATATGCGGTCCACAATGGTAAATAGGTTGAGAACCACTGGGATAAATTATGTGATCTTGCCAATTACACAGGGCCTTACATGTAGGAAGACATCCTGAGCATCAGGTAAATATATTTAAAATATAGCAAAGGATTAAGGTATAAAATAGATGTGCATGACATCCTATCCCATTCCTCTTGCTTGGGGAGCCACGAAGAAGAGCTCTTACTCCAGTAATGTGGGAGAGAACAGGAATTTTGCCGCAATATTTTCTCCTAGTTTGCTGCTGTTCTTAACATTCCTGCCAGCAAGATTGTTGGCTACAGTCTTGTCAAAAAGAACTACAAGGAGGACACACACAAACAGTTCATTAACAAAATTCAAGTTAGTATACACAGAACCATTTTCAATTTTTGCACAGCTCTACATTGGAGAAACAAGTCTACCCTGACATGATATCACAGCGGTGACACTGGCTGTGTTTGCCAAGGTAGACAGAATGTTTTAAAAACCCACAACAGGCTCATGTTTGTTTCAACCTTCATTTTACTGGCTGGTTCAATGGCTAGCTGCAAAGCATTCTTGGCTTGTGCAGTATACCAAATTCCTTCCTTGCCTTAGATTATAGAGCTGCTCTTTCTAAACTGTGCTTGTAAAAATTTCCTGTGTGGTGTCATGTCACTAGAGAGCCAACTGGCTATGACTGGGGGCAAAAACACCATGTGTGCTTCCCGGGTGGAGAAGAAAACAAAATCCTCTATTCAAAATTAATAATTAAATCAAAGGCACATTGATGTTACCCTCAATCCAACTGGAGACAATTAGAGAGTGAGGGAAAAAAAAGCACTCATCTATATCTGTCTTCACTTTCCTTAGGGAAGCCTGAACAATCTATCCCAAAGCCTGCAAGTCTCAACAATCAGACCTACATATGGTGCAAGACATCAAGGCTTTTTAGCTCTGGAGAATTAATTCAGTTATTCCCACTTTTCTGTACTAAGCCTTTGATCCTCCACAAAACCACTCAACTCTTCAGGCATCAATCCCCAAACCATGTAAAGTTCTGAAAGAAGCAGGATATGCTTCTTCTAGAACTGGTCCCATTCTAATGCCTGCCTTCTCCCCTTAACTTTCCTCATTATTAACTACACCTGCAAGGCTTCCTCTAGGTTGGACACTTCTGTCAGATGTTGCTATGCACAGCTGATTAAGTCCCCATCTCTGGGGCAGAAATTAACTTCTTGCTGCCATAGCCCACTATGACATTTCTCTACTCCATCATACTTCTCAAGTCTATTGCACCATTACATAGGTTCACATGTTAATAGTTGACCTCAACTTTGCAGCATAATAGACTGACATTGCTAATTTGTGAATGAATGACTTCCAAACGATTATAAACATTTGAAAGTGCCAAAATGTATTTGTTCTTTGTAGTTTGGTTTTGATCATTACAGTTTCTAGTGTCTTGGTCTCACCATTTTGGAGAGATGACATTACCCCTCCCCCCCAAAGCAATGACTCCAGTTTCCACATATAAGCACAACAACTATATACCTCCAAATTGTCCAGTTTGCCTCAAATTTTGGCCCCCAAAAACCAACATGCACCCTCAACAAGAGATTTAAGAGGTGATGCCTAGGATAAACTCCTCAAACCCCTGGAGTGTTCATCCACACTAGTCTTCATAAGTGTAACAACTCAAGTTAATTGGCAGTCAATTAACTCAGTTATTAGTGTAGATGTGCTCTAAGTGCTTGATGGTTAAATAAATATATAATAGAATTCCCATTTCATAACCCAATATTAGAAGTTAAAATACTACATTCTACAAGTTATATTATCTAAATAAATTAATTTAAACAGCTGCATACACAATAAATCCAATAAATAAAAATCACTGTTATGGTATAATATCAATAAATCATGGATAAAATGCTACACATTTCAGTTTCAGAAGCTAGGAATGACATGATAAAAAACTTATTTTATTTCACTGCTTGTGACTGAGTTATGCATGCTATCCCTAATTTAAGAAAATAAAGAGCAAAATAATTCAGAGCCCTAGATGCTTTCTACTTGCTTTTGCTGTCTAATTAATTATAAAAGGGCAGACGGATATGGGAAACAATGTAGTTCAACACAAACTTTCCAACTTTGCTGGTGTCCACAGTTCAATGCAAGCACTATTCTACATCAGTACTTGATTATTTGGCATTCTTTCTGCTTTGGGGAGTTTCTGGATTATGCAAACATTAAGGATGAATAACTGCTGATCCTGATACGGAAGAACCATTCTCTCCCTATCAGGAGAAAAGGTATATAGTGCAACAGGAAGAAAGCTACAGAGGTCTTCAAAGTTCACCTTCTATTTCGACAGACATCCAGATAGAATGCACATACATACCTCCTTCCTCTCTCAATACACATCCATCATTTATAATGCTCATTGAGCTGAATTTAAAAAAGCAGCAATATCAAAATACACAAAAACAAAACTAGCTCTTACATTATCATTAGATTAATGGGTTTTCATAAAGGCAAGTTGACTCAAAATACTGTTACCCCACTACCAATCAGTAGTGCACTAAAAAATTTACCAGATACCTGGAAAGTTACCAGTGATATGGTATACTATCAGATTTAAAGTCCCAACAATTAATTACACAATAGAGTTGGGCACATAATTTATGTTTTTTTCCCCCATGTACACTTCTAATTTTTTAAAATGTATTCCCTTGTAGCTTTGCAATCCGAAAACTATGGCAAATGCATTTACTAGTAATGCATTTTACATGAATATTGGACAATTACAATGGAAAGCAAATTTGTAAATTAGAAATATATTTTAATCAGATTCTAACAGATGTGTTCATCCACTTTCCTTAAGTGATATTGGTACCATCATATAAGTGAGGTCCTACAAAAGTTTTGAAAGATTACTATGCTACTACATGTGTAACAGAACCATGTCTCGTATTCCTTGGGAGAGAGACTAAAAAAAAACAAACAAACAAAAAACCACAAACACACACAAAAAACATACCCACCCAACTGTGCCAAAATAAGCAAGATCTCCATGATGGGGGAGGGGAGAAGAGAAATGAAAAAACCCCATAAACAACCATGTCCTTACCCCCACTCTGTTACAGAACACACATTACATGTTTTGGATTAAACCATAAACTCAGCTCTTTTCCTGGAGTGGTTTATTTTACTAGCTGTTGAAATATCACAAGGCAAGTTATCAGCTTAAGCTTTCTAGTAAGCTGGACTTGGTCTAGGCTTTCCCCATGAGCCCTAGTCTCCTGTTCTCGCCTCCCAAATATTGAGGATGTGGCTAACAAGCTACACCTTCCATGGTGAGTTAACAGGAATCAGTCCAAATTTTCATGCAGGGTCCCAACAACTGCTAATAGGGTAAATCAATAGAAAACCCTGGAGTGCAAGATGGCAGCCTTCATGGGACCCACTCTGTCAAGTGAGAATTCACAATGAATTCCATAAACTAAGTAACCGAACATGGCTCAGCCATCTCCCAGTCATCAGAGCAGCAGCTGAACAAATCTTAAAGTTCCTCCTCAAGGCCATACAATCTGCCAAATAGGCCTCTGAATAAGAATCCTGCAACTTAATGTTTAAGTACTATAAATGCAAGTACCTTGGAAAATTGCTGAAGACTTCCAACATCTATATCCTCATGTTGTAAGAGACCCACACTGGCAACTATCAACAGGCTAGGTGCTACCACGTCTATGGATACAACATAATGATTAGCCATTATCATCCTAAATATAGCTTAGCAATATACTTCAAGGACACCACCACAGATATTAATGATTTCAACTAGGGTTTTTGATTTCAAAAGGGCTGACTTTCAAAAATTAAGGAAATTAGTTAGGGAAGTGGATTGGACTGAAGAACTTATGGATCTAAAGGTAGAGGAGGCCTGGATTACTTTAAATCAAAGCTGCAGAAGCCTGTATCCCAAGAAAGGGAAACAAATTCATAGGAAGGAGTTGTAGACCAAGCTGGATGAGCAAGCATTTTAGAGAGGTGATTAAGAAGAAGCAGAAAGCATACAGGGAGTGGAAGATGGGAGGGATCAGCAAGGAAAGCTACCTAATTGAGGTCAGAATATGTAGGGATAAAGTGAGACAGGCTAAAAGTCGAGTAGAGTTGGACCTTGCAAAGGGAATTAAAACCAATAGTAAAAGGTTCTATAGCCATATAAATAAGAAGAAAACTAAGAAAGAAGAAGCGGGGCCGCTTAACACTGAGGATGGAGTGGAGGTTAAGGATAATCTAGGCATGGTCCAATATCTAAACAAATACTTTGCCTCAGTCTTTAATAAGGCTAAAGAGGATCTTGGGGATAATGGTAGCATGACAAATGGGAATGAGGATATGGAAATAGATATTTCCATATCTGAGGTAGAAGCGAAACTGAAACAGCTTAATGGGACTAAATCGGGGGGCCCAGATAATCTTCATCCAAGACTATTAAAGGAATTGGCACCTGAAATTGCAAGCCCATTAGCAAGAATTTTTAATGAATCTGTAAACTCAGGAGTAGTACCGAATGATTGGAGAATTGCTAATATAGTTCCTATTTTTAAGAAAGGAAAAAAAAAAGTGATCCGGGTAACTACAGGCCAGTTAGTTTGACATCTGTAGTATGCAAGGTCCTGGAAAAAATTTTGAAGGAGAAATTAGTTAAGGACATTGAAGTCAATGGTAAATGGGACAAAATACAACATGGTTTACAAAAGGTAGATCGTGCCAAACCAACCTGATCTCCTTCTTTGAGAAAGTAACAGATTTTTTAGATAAAGGAAATGCAGTGGATCTAATTTACCTAGATTTCAGTAAGGCATTTGATACCGTGCCACATGGGGAATTATTAGTTAAATTGGAGAAGATGGGGATCAATATGAACATCAGAAGGTGGATAAGAAATTGGTTAAAGGGGAGACTGCAACGGGTCCTACTGAAAGGCGAACTGTCAGGTTGGAGGGAGGTTACCAGTGGAGTTCCTCAGGGATCGGTTTTGGGACCAATCTTTTTATTACTGACCTTGGCACAAAAAGTGGGAGTGTGCTAATAAAGTTTGCAGATGATACAAAGCTGGGAGGTATTGCCAATTCGGAGAAGGATCGGGATATTATACAGGAGGATCTGGATGACCTTGTAAACTGGAGTAATAGTAATAGGATGAAATTTAATAGTGAGAAGTGTAAGGTTATGCATTTAGGGATTAATAACAAGAATTTTAGTTATAAGTTGGGGACGCATCAATTAGAAGTAACGGAAGAGGAGAAGGACCTTGGAGTATTGGTTGATCATAGGATGACTATGAGCTGCCAATGTGATAGGGCTGTGAAAAAAGCTAATGCAGTTTTGGGATCCATCAGGAGAGGCATTTCCAGTAGGGATAAGGAGGTTTTAGTACCGTTATACAAGGCACAGGTGAGACCTCACCTAGAATACTGTGTGCAGTTCTGGTCTCCCATGTTTAAAAAGGATGAATTCAAACTGGAGCAGGTACAGAGAAGGGCTACTAGGATGATCCGAGGAATGGAAAACTTGTCTTATGAAAGGAGACTTAAGGAGCTTGGCTTGTTTAGCCTAACTAAAAGAAGGTTGAGGGGAGATATGATTGCTCTCTACAAATATATCAGAGGGATAAATACAGGTGAGGGAGAGGAATTATTTCAGCTCAGCACCAATGTGGACACAAGAACAAATGGGTATAAACTGGCCACCAGGAAGTTTAGACTTGAAATTAGACGAAGGTTTCTAACCATCAGAGGAGTGAAGTTTTGGAATAGCCTTCCAAGGGAAGCAGTGGGGGCAAAAGATCTCTCTGGTTTTAAGATTCTACTCGATAAGTTTATGGAGGAGATGGTATGATGGGATAATGGGATTTGGGTAAGTAATTGATCTTTAAATATTCAGGGTAAATAGGCCAAATCCCCTGAGATGGGAGATTAGATGGATGGGATCTGAGTTACGCAGGAAATAATTTTCTGTAATATCTGGCTGGTGAATCTTGCCCATATGCTCAGGGTTTAGCTGATCGCCATATTTGGGGTCGGGAAGGAATTTTCCTCCAGGGCAGATTGGAGAGGCCCTGGAGGTTTTTCGCCTTCCTCTGTAGCATGGGGCATGGTTGACTTGAGGGAGGCTTCTCTGCTCCTTGAAGTCTTTAAACCATGATTTAAGGACTTCAATAGCTCAGACATGGGTGAGGTTTTTCATAGGAGTGGGTGGGTGAGATTCTGTGGCCTCCGCTGTGCAGGAGGTCAGACTAGATGATCAGAATGGTCCTTTCTGACCTTAGTATCTATGAATCTATAATGTTATTCCATCACCCAAAGAGGAGACCACATTTGCCACATGTATCAAAATAGGGAAGCTCCACATTACCAAGGTCTATAAAGCCCCTAGCACACGATGGCCAAAATAGCACTCTTATTCCATACATCTATGCAGGTGATTTTACTAGTCACCACACTATGTGGGGTTATAAAACAAATTAAATGGATGGCAAAGATCTCACTGCACTAGACTTGCTGGCTGAGAGAGCCGCAGGAGTTGCTCTGGCAATACAATCACACCAGGAGCTCTCCTACCATAAAAGCCCTGTTATACTCTCTTGACACAGCAAGATGACAGTGCTGGCTTGATTGTGTGCAGAACCTTGATTTTACACATTCAAGTCATAAAACCTGGACACTACTACAAAAATTCTTGGGGCCAGTAATCCCACAGACCACCAAAAATCCTGCCAAACGCAATAGCCTCCAAACTGGTGGAGAGCACAAAAGGACCTGTTGATAAACACACAAGAAAAGTATCATAACTTTACTGAACACTTGCAGCAACCCCTCAAGGAGAACCTTTCACTGTCAGCATTGAGGAAGTAAAAGGACTTGCTGTGATGAAAAAAGGGAAGGCTGCAGGCCCTGATGGTATTACATCTTCACCATCTCAGCCCCAAAGGACTCCAGTGGCTAGCAACATTGTACTCTGCTACCTTAAGGACAGTACTGATGCCTGAAATATGGTGTGAGGCAATGGTAATTGGCATACTAAAGCCTGGAAAGCCCCTGATGAAGCAGGAAGCTATAGGCCAATTTCTCTACTATGTACTACCTATAAACTTCTAGAACATATTGTCCTCAAAAGACTAAGCCCTTTTAGTGAGCCAATTATCCCTGTCAAACAGGCAGGCTTCTGGCCAAAACGTAGTTGTTGTGACCAAGTTCTGGCACTCACAACTTATACCGAGACTGGCTTTCAAAAAGAAATTTAAGACTGGCACAGTATTTCTTGACCTGTTATCTGTGTTTGATACTGTATGGATTAAGAACCTGATGCTGAAACTTGCTAAAATTATGCCTTGCTACGAAACACTTTGCCTGCTATGGGTCATGCTGAATAACAGACGCCTATGGGTGTAGGTGGGTAATTAGACCAGCTCACCCCATATCTAACAGGCTACCACATGGCTCTGTACTTGCACCAACCCTTTTTAATGTTTCCATAAGTGGCATGCCTCCAATTAAATCAGGAAAATTTGGATATGCAGATGATCTTGCAATGACAATCCAAACATCAGACCTCCAGGACAATGAGAAAGTATTAACTGAGGACAAAGATGAAAAACTAGCAGTTACAACCTGGGGTGCACCAGCATCAGTGTTGTGAACATCTACAAGAGCACTTGTATATTCACTAGCTGAATATTGTGCACTGGTATGGAGCAGATACAGCCACACACGACTTGTGTATACCCAGTTGAATACAGTGATGCAGTGCATCACAGAAACCCTTAAGTCAACTCCAACACCATGGCTACCTGTCCTGTCTATCATCACTCCCCTGCCAATACCCCGAACTGCTGCAACATTCTACGAATTTCAGCAATTCCAGGACAATGCCCCTCCCGCCCCGCAACATCTTAAGTCCTGAAAGCCTTTCTGGGAACATTCATTTAGCTTCATGCAGTCAGGTTATGATCAGGAGGCAGTTTGGGCTAAACAAGACTTAATTAGGGCCCTGTGCCAGATCCCATGCAGAAGGTTGCTGGGTTTGACCTTCCACAGTCATCTTGTGAAACTCTGAACTGAATTCAAACCAACCATGGTAGGTGCAGATATCTAATGCAGAAATAGAAAATCAAGGACTCCCCAGTGGATGAGTATGGTTCCCCATGACAGACCATTGAACATATCACTACCTACTGCCCAATTTATAAATATGGGGGGAGGCATTACTGCAATAAATTCTGCTACTCCATTTGGCTCTATCAGCTTCAGGTGAAATTGTAGTTGCTGCTCTACACCAGCCATACAAAAGAAGAAGAGTAGAAAACCCTAGTACAGCCATCTTCATTTACTACCCTGACATCAACCTTCCAGTTTTTGGGTAAGGTTATAAGAAGGTGACAGCAAAATTTCATCACCACCCACTCACTGACCGTATTCAACATCTTACATTCTTCTCACTGGGGCTTGGCATAGGGACAATTCTAGTAGCACTAATAGGTGATATTCTGACCACAGACAGAATTCAAGTCTCAGTGCTTACTGATGTAACAGTATATCACTTTCAGCCAGTCACCAGGTGTTTTGGACCTATTTACAGGATATAGCAGGAGTGAATGATGCAATAATGAACAACCTTCCTCTCAGACAACTGACGAAATTGCAACTATTCCTCTTCCACAGAGTCCTTGAGTCCTCTCTTCCAAAAGCTGGGATTGGATGACAGAGGATGAATCACTCAGTGATTGCCTGTTCTGGTCATTTCCTCTGAAGCACCTGGCATTGGCCACAGTCAGAGAGCATACTGGGCAACATGGACCATTGGCCTGACCCAGTATGGCTGGTCTTATTTTATGTCCTGCAGAGATTACTATGTCTTCTCATCTTTCAACATTATCTTAAGTCTCTCTGGAAAAGTTGTGAGATGTCACAGGCTCAAGTGTCACCAATACCAGAGGACCACCAGCTTTAAGTCTCCATTTCAGCAGATGTGGTCAATGCCCTCATACTGCCTGAAATTAAATATGCACAGCTTCCTGAAGCTCCTACAATAGTAGATGTCCCAGATCTTGTCAAGCACACTTTGTTGGCCTCTCACCAGATTTTTCTAAGGAAATCACAACCTCTGGATCCCTGGGTGTTTTAAACCTCCATAGACTGAACAGATCCGAAGCACTATCCCAATCTTGGGGTCCCTAGGCACTCTCTTTGAGTTCAGTCCCTCTGTCCTACACTTCCTCCTGACAGCTGCAACCATATGGGCCAGCTGACCAGCCCCTGCAATTAGTGCCGATCCCTGAGAATCCCCCAAAGTTTGCAAACTGCCTCTCCCAGAATTCCATCCCAAGGTTTGAGCCTTCTGGATTACAGTTTAACTCTCTCAAGAGAGATAGTGAGGCAGTTGGTAAAGCACCTGTGGGTGTGTTACATGTTATATCTTAATTATAGTCCAAATGCAGATATTAACAAATTACACAACAGTTTGTTTGGCTACCTCATTAAATGATTCTAAAGCACTCTCTCACATGCAGCAATAAATGCATACTAATACCTTAGTAATACAGTATGTATGGACAATCCAGGAAAAGACATTAGAATTATGTAAAGTTAGTTTCAAGCACAATAGGCTACACGCAAACAGGACAGTTCTCTACATTCCTCCACAGCAAGGTTGCCAGGTAGCATTTTGAGACACCTTTCATCAGTAAGGACAACAAAACGGCCCCAAAAGTAAATGGATTAATAGAAATTGTGTTAATAGCTATAATTGAACACACACACAGGGCCAAAGTTATCACAGGAGTAATCGCACTGACAATTATTATATTACATCAAGAATTAATCTGGCCTAAAGTGCACATATATGTATTTTAAAAGTAATTATTTTTAAAGTGTACTTAAATGTTTAACATAGATTTAACTGACCGACCATTTCTTTTGAGGATCTTTCTACACTGCTACCATAGGCTAAACTGCTTTTATATTATGCAAATCCCTCCTAAATAACTCTTCTCTGCAGTATTAAGTGATATTTTAAAAAAAACCACAGTAGAATCAAGTTTAATAAATGTGCCAACCTCTATACTCATCAGTGCAAGAACCAGGGAGAGAAAGCTCAACACACCTCAGTGTGAGTGAGGGTTTATTATGGGAATTCTGATTTAATGAAAAAATAAAAAAAATCACAGAACATGGCAGAAGTGAGTGTGTATTCCTTACATGCAGTTTTATAGTCCTCAGGTGCCAAAATATAAGTGAAATATTCAAGCCAATCCTCAAAATAGCACTTACATTTCCCCCAGAACACTCAGGCCTGGCTTTTCAACAGCTTAACTTCTTCTCTCTCTCAAAAGACTGAGCCAGCTTGTTTTTAAGATAAGCCTAATTAGGCTTAACCTATTGCAGGTGCTAAAACAGGCAGGCCTAACTAGGGGCAAGTCAATCTAATCAGCTTCCAGATCAGAGTATCTCCCTTAGCTGACTCTAAGTCTTCCAGATAGTCCATTAAAAACAAAACATAGGCTTCTATCTGGTTCAGCTGGGTTTTCTCCACAGGACCACTGGGGAGGGAATGGCAAAGCTGCAGTGTTTCCTTTGGGGTCAGTAAAAGACCTGTACATATCCTCCCATTGCCTTGTCAAGTAACCATGTGATTTTTAACCCTTTCCTCACACCTTCTAGATTTGTCTATCTGTCTATGACCTTCACTTGTGCTATCTGAACATAAATTGTATGCTCTTTAGGTATGTACTGGTCTTTACTTCTTCCTCGGAAACACCTATTATATTACGGGGTGCTCCAAAATCATAATAAATTAGTTTCAGCCCTGGTTTGTGTGACCATAAGGGTCCAGACACTTGCACAGGAAAACAGGGGGGATCTGAACCCAAATAAAAAACCACAATTGAATCAACTGGGTGCATGCAATGATATTGTGCACAAAGATATGTCAAGCAAGGTCTTTCATGAATGCTTGTAATGTCCTGAACTTGATGGTCACCATGAGACATGTACAGAGGATATGGTTATGAATGTATGTGTAATTATAGCACCCTCATGGCTAAGATGAATTCTGCTCTGAAGGTGGCTCTAGCTAAGAAAAAGTATGTGCAGGAATGCAGCAGGGAAACTCCCTTGCACCACAGGGGCACCTTTCCCAACCCCCCTAAAGTAAACACAGATACACACTCAAGCACACCAGAATAGCACAATGAATACAGGAAAAGGAAACATTTATTTACAGAGGGATGAATGGAGAAAAGCAGAGGGAGAAGAGACTGGAGAGATAAAGCAGGTTTACACCTAACACAAGGCGCCACAGGCCCAGTGGTACCACAATGAAAGGGTGGACACTGAGCAATGCATCTAACTTCAGAGTTCAGGAATCCTAGGCAGAGGTCCAGTCTGGCAGTGAGTCTTGGGTGCTCCTGGTCATCTTCTGTGCCAGTGAACTTTCTCCAAGAAGCTCCTCTAGGGTCCTCTTCTGCTGTTCTCTGCAAACCCACACAAAGTGGCAATTTCCCCACTTAGCTAGTTACAGCCTTCTTCCCTATTCTCAGTGCAAAACCACAAGCCCTAGTACCCACAGCCCTGTGCAGCTCTGGGCAACAGTGCTACTATATCTGGCTATGTTTTTTCCTTCTCAGGTGATTCCTCCCTGATACAGGGCTCCTCCTGGTTTCTATCCTGGGGCATCACCGGTCGGCTGTTCTATCCTTTCCAGGCTTTGGGCTGGTTCTCAGCTGCTTCACCACATGAGGGCCAGTTCACTGTAAGACCTCTTGTCTGGAGCCACACACACACACTGTTGCTCTCCCTATCTCCACTCCCCTGGAACTCTGTGTGTGTGTGTGTGTGTGTGTGTGTGTGTGTACACCTCACCTCACCAGGGTGGTCAGGCAGGCAGCAATGGGTTGCCTCCCCAACCAGATCCTCCAAGATACTCCAAGCACTTAGAATTGTACAACCCAGGAAGAGACTGATGGGCCACTAGGATTAAATGAGAAAACATTAAGACATCCCAGCTAAATTTCCCCTCACCCTAAATAATGGAGAGTCACCATTCCAGAAGAAAAGAAAGAGGGGAAGCCTTTTAAAAGGAGGCTTGAAACTAAAGTTTTTAATCCAAAATTGAGGGACAGTCTCAAAGGTGGAAGGCTGTCTGTGAACAGTGGAACGCCCTTTGGGGAGGGGGGTGGAATTCTGGCACCTGTTCAGAGGTAACAGGTAATGGTATTTGAAAAAGGAATTTACCTGATACATGAATGCAAAGCTGAGGTTGTAGCTCTGTTTATTGTCTGTGAAACCTGTATGTGTTTTGTTTATGTTTACCCCAAACCAGTCTCTGGTGTGCAAACTGTGTGAAATGTGTCCCCCAAAGTGAACTGACAACTAGGGGCTGTTGAACCAGAGGGGAAAAGTCCAAGTATCTGGCAGATAAGAAATTGGATTAGATGGATTTGGGGAGACTGGGACCAGAAGAGCTTTTGGATCACCCTACAAGAAATAATTAGGCTTGTGGAATCTAGTGTGAAACTTTTATGCTTGTGGGCTGGATACTGGTATCAGGGCTCTAAACCATATCAACAGAGCATTATGCAATATAAAGTTTCAAGTCAGATGGTGAGAGAACTCCTTACTGGTCTGGATGATCCCCCAAACATCACTGAAAAACCTGGATAAAAATACAACCTAGCCACTAGTACTTTATTCCCTCCATTGAAGGTGGGGAGTGAACAGAATATTAATACCAATGGGTTCTATTCTTTTGTTGATGAGACATCAGATAACTTAGCTCGAGCAGTTTATTATACAGAGAAATCGCTGCAATAGAGAGAGTTAATACTTCACACAAGCTGGAGAACAGGCTTGCAACTTACATTTGCACTCTGTTCCAAATTCCCATATTTATACCTCACTTGATTACAGCAGATAGAAGATTTCACAGATGTGGGACCTTTCATCCTTTTCTTATCTAGTTTTCTAGAGTGTAGTTTTCTACATATTTTGAAGAAGATCAGCCATCTGTACCAAATTATCCAAATATCCCTTGAAGTAAACATTGTGCTAGGCAAGGTTGGTTATATTTGGCATTGCTTCTGGCTCATTCTGCATACACAAACAACAGGAGTGTACAAATAATTCACCTGCTAGTAAGTTTTGACAAAAAAGATTAGTAGTGGGTAGTGAAGACATACCCATAGTAAACAATAAAATATGCTCTGGTGTAATTAAAGGTCAGTATTTGTTAACAGCTACCAAAAGATTACTACCAACTTATTTCCTATTCTAAATATAAGGGGAAATTGAAAATCTCAGATACCAATGTGTGATAACTGTTGACAAATTTCAGAGTAGCAGCCGTGTTAGTCTGTATTCGCAAAAAGAAACGGAGAGCTTGTGGCACCTTAGACACTAACAAATTTATTTGAGCGTAAGCTTTCATGAGCTACAGCTCACTTAATGGGAACGACTATATATTAAGTAGTGCTATGCAGTGGATGCCATTAAATCCTTGATACTTGCCATTCATTATACTTAAATTTTCTGATGTGCATGTGGATATTACTTGCTCTAAATGTAGGAAATATTACAGACTTGCTAACTTCAAGATACTAATGTTTCAGACTCTGGTAAAATCCTAAGGATCTGGATAATTTGGATATTGATTAGATCAAAATAAGATAAGGTTTAACGTAAACAACCAAGGGAAGAATGAATGACTTATAGGACAGATATACTCTAGGGTAAATGTTATTTAGAAGCAGTCTAAATAAAGAGAGAAGTTTTTGTGTGGGGGAGGAGATTGGAAATGGTGAATAGTAGATTGAGTTGGAGTTCATAGTGCAATGCTGCTCAGAAGCTCAATTTTTTCTAGGTTGTTGTGGCCTGTGGTTGTAGTCCCGCACTAGAAACCAAGAAAGGATCCTCTGCAATGAGCAAAAGAAAGCCTAGTTCTCAGATATGACTCATTTGTTAGATTAAGATATCTAACATAGGAAATTAGACTAAAATGTCCTGCCCAGTGCTCCTGACTATTCAAGCAGAATATAGACAAAACCCAACACATAGGGCTTAATTCCCAGATCTGCCCAAATGGACACCCTGAACTCCCTGGGGAAATGGAGAGATGTTCCCTCTGAATGTCCTTTTGCCCTAGAAACTGCCTTCTTTACCCTAGAAACCGTGTACTAGGAATGTAGCAAAGTTATTCTTTGTGTTTTTCAAAGGGTTCAGGTGTGATCAGTCAACTCCCCTGAGATCAAGTTTCCCTTGGAGGTTTCCTATTCCAAGAGTTAGGCTGATGGCACCTGCCTTTATTAAAGAAATTGAAATGGGGATGCTTCAGCCCATGAGGGTTGTTTTTGGGAAGAAAAAGGGTTTGCTGTTTCTCCCATCACAGATGTACACACAGAAATTCCTAACCAATTAAGAAAGGTTAGAGGGCTACTTTACAATAATCATCAAACTGCACCTGAAACACTGTTCTGCTCTCCATATTTGTTGATTTTATTTTAAAAAGGAAGAAAACAAGTATATTTAAAAATAGAATAGATTCAATGCAGAGCAAACAAAATGCAAAATGGATGTGTGATTTTGATTTCAGAATAGTTTAAACAATTAAAATATTCCTTTATGGTAAATAAATTCAAAGAATAGGGAACATCTAATTAGGTATTTAGTATTGTTCAACAACTGCTGTGGGGTCTAAGAACTAACAACATTTAAGACACTGTCTAGGAACTCAGGACCCTTCAAAAATTACTCCTATGCTTAAATATACACATTGTGAGTAGGCCCATTGGTTTCAGTGGGACAACTATTCACAGGGCATAAGGTTAAGGTTACATGCTAGTCTCTGGAGGATTGAGGACTCAGTCTGCTGGACTACTTTTATCTTTTCACTCTTTTCTCCTAAAGGCTACTAACGTGGGTGGATTGTGTGTATATGCATGCACGTACACCAATACTAACGTCTGTTATTTGGATCATTCTTTTGAAGTTACTGTGAAAAAAGAGGTGCAACTTTCTTTTCCATCTAATGTTGATAATCATACAATATTAAATTTTCCTTTTATTTTTCCCCTGTAATGGATGGGGAAAAACTCTTGCATATACAATAAACACTAGGGACAAGATTAGCTAATTCTGACTGCAGGAAAGTGCCAATTATATCAAGGCAGAGGCAGTGTACTGCTGATACTCCCTTGAGGGAACAATAATTTAACATACACACTTACAGGAGGTGAGGAAGATGGAAACGTGATAGTGAATAGTAAGTTAAACATGAGACTTATGCAATATGGCGGCAGAAAAGGCCTAATATGATTTTGAGCTGTACATCCTGGAATGTGGTAATAGTCCCTTGTCTTCATGGCTCTGGTGTTATTGCGCTCCATGCATCCAGTCTCCATTCTCATCCTGTGACAGTCTCCATTCTCCCCCCTACCCCACCCCCTCCATCAGCAGCATCGCAACCGAGTTCAGAGCATTTGCACTTCAGGTTGAGATTATATCTAAATCAGGAAAAAAGGGCCATTTATGGGACCAATGAAAAGGCCAGTGAAGAAACCTACAAATGGGGTGGGAGATGGTTGCAGGCTAGTCTGGAAAGGAGGCACATATTTTCGGGCCTGCACTGGTAGCATAGCCACCTGGACTCAGCCAGGTGTCCCCTCCATCCTTCCCCTGCAGATTGCTCAGTCCAAGCAAAAAACACTAGTAATTTAGTTCGTTCTATGTAAATATGTTAGTGGAGTGATCATTGGTGAAGCATCTGAGAATGGATGGAGGTCACTGCTGGACTACTTGGAGGTGGAGATCACAAGAGTGAGTTCTAGTACAGCACCATAAGATGGAAAGGTTCAAACTGGTGCCTGCACTGGCTCAGGGCCTCTATATATAGAGCTGAGGACTATAAAGGTGGAGAAAGAGAGATGGTGTCTTGGAAGACTGCTGCAGAATGAGGATTACATCCACTGTCCATGTAAGGATCACAGCTAGCAATGCTACTGCCAGACCTAAATTAAAAATGGGGCATAATGTTCAAGTCACTGCAGATAGGATGAGAAAAAGGACTGTAAGTCAGTCACTACCCTTAAGGGCTTGTTCCAAACTGACAGCTTTATAAAAGGCAGATGAGGTTAATCAAACATCAATCATTGTATAATATAATTTGATTTTTAAAGATGCTCTTATGACTTGCTGTTAAGCAACAAAAACATATGCCTGATCCTGCACATCTCACTCAGACAATACTCCTATTCAGTTTAAGGGAGTATATAAGGAGTATAAGACAGTCTGAAATACTAGCTAACATTTTATCAAACTAAAAAGGTATTTTTTTATAAATTAAAAACCTGTTAAAATATGAACAAAATTAAATAGTAACAGAACTTTCACAAAACCTCAAGTCTAACACATTTGAATATTTTTTATGTATAAAAATCCTTCCAGTTACATGAATTTTATATTAAATTATTACAGAACGTAATAGAGAGCTGTGCATAGCACCAGTCATGGTCAGGTTGCTCACATGCAATGTGACCAGGACGTGTGTTTCATTAGCAGTATATAGTTTCAGAGTAGGGGCTTGTAATATTTTTGACAGGGCAATTATATGCTTATGCTTCTCAGTTTTTACAGGACAGGAATATTTCATGCAGAAAAGAACATAGTGCCATTTTTATATTGGATGAATGAAACCAAAAAGATGGGTGTGCCCTGCCAACATTCCCTTACACAGTCAAATACTTAACTGCTCTTTCTCCCATTGTAACCTGTAGGAAGAAATATGAAATGACTCAGGAAACAATTCCTAAAATATGAATCTAAGAAGGAAAATGGTGCCAAAATCTTAGCTACATGGAAATTACCAGACAAGATAAAAAGATAATCACCAAAGATATGTATTTTTTCAATACAGATCAAAGTTGTGTGCATCTGATTTTTTATATTAATTATAACCTCATATTGATTAATAGTCACAGCTGTGTTGGCACCACAACATTGTATTTTGTGGATATGATCTCACCCAATTGAAAAAATACACCTTCTTAGAAATAAAGTTATGTGTCAGAAATACAGGTAATGTACATGGTATTCAATCACTGACAGCTCTATAGTAGCAATAGTTGTTTGGGGGTAAGCAACAACAGCCAAAGAAGATACTATAGACAAAATAGCAACATACTCATTCGAAATGAGAACAGAAGCAGGGGAAGAGGAGCAAAACAGCAACTCAGCTGTAAGGAGAGGGAAGGGGGGGGGGGGGGGGAAAACAGCATTTTCATATAATTTTATAGTTATCTAAATAAACATGACCATGTGCTGCATCTTTTCCTGCTTCCCAACCTGCATGCCGACACAGATATCCTCAGTACTTTGTGTGCGTTTGGAGGAACACACAGTCTAACAAAAATTGATCCAGTAAAAGATATTACCTCATTTGCCAGAATCTGGGATTGGGCATTGATCACTTGGTAATTACCGGTTCTGTTCATTCCCTCTGGGGCACCTGGCATTGGCCACTATCAGAAGACAGGATAGTGGGCTAGATGAACCATGGCCATTTTATGTTCTCATCCACCTTGTCCCTACAAAATCTAATGACTTACATATTGTTGTGGGTTAATACTGAAGATTATATGATTCCTGACAATAAGAAGACGACAATTACTGGGCCTGCAGACATTTGAATTATATGTAGAAGAGGATCTCTGAATGGAAAGTAGACAAAACCAAGCTAGAACATGTGTGTTTGAACTTGGCTTTGAGTGGTTTAGGAAATGTACCTGAGTGGGAAGCATTAAGGAGTAGTCCAGAGGCAGTTGTCTTTGAACATTATTTCTTCTTGGGGTGTACAGTCAGATATCAGTAACTTTGAGTACTGATGTATATGTTCCTGCTTTTCTTAAGTGCAAACATCATAATTTGATAAAAAGTTTTAGATTGTGTTCCGATATGAATGCCAAGGTTGAAGTTGCTTCACATATTCCTCTCTCCCCATCCCAAAACCAATCTGACAATCCCCATTTTTTATAATATTCTCCACTGACTATAAAATCAGTACTGCACAACTGTGTTAGTACAGTGCTAGTTACCAGATGTGTTCTTGAGAAAGAATCATTCACTTACTGCTTTGGACAGCTGCTGCAATCATGGAAAAGGCCTGGGGCAGAAGGGAGAAAAAGACAGCTAAAGTTCAAACTGCTTGTGAATTTACTAAAGGGAACAAAATCCAGTGGTGGTATTCTACTGAGTACTTGGAAGCAGTTTACTTTCAGTAAAAAAAAAAAACTCCACTCAGATCACGTTTTGCTTCATGACAGATGCATATGGTATTTTACACCCTTTCCTTCTCCTACAATGATTATAATACAAATCTGTGGAAAAGCCAAAAAACCTGTAAGAATTCCCCCAAAGTAGAACCAATTGGTATTATGGAGAAATTGATAAGCTGCATTTCTCCCACTGCATCATATTCTTTTACCTTTAGGAATAGTGAAATGTCACTACGCAAAAGCCAGAGTCAGCTACAAAAATAATTTATTTTTTGCACATATGAAGCCATTTCAGCATTAGACGTTATATAAAAACATCCAAGTAATCTATATGGACAGCATTACATGCCACAAGAGAGTCATCAGAACTCTTGTTCTGGAGGGTAAAATAGAGATCAGTAAGGAAAATGGCATTTTAATATTTCCTGGGGAAAAAGAGAAAGGTTCCATGGGTTTCTATTATGCATAATCAACATGAGAATAGATGTCTCAAAGGCATGCTGCGGCTCAACCAGAAGTTATAGGCCCAACACAAGACTACTCATTAACTTTCTAGAGTCTATTATGTAGCAGGTCTGCCTAGATGATCAAAATGGTTCTTCTGGCCTTAAAACCTATGTGTGTATATATAATAACCTAATGGTAGGAGGGTAAATAAACAAGTCACCACAGAGCCAAACTCTACCACCCTTACTTGCCTTGAGTAACACCCTATTCTATGAGAAAAACCACTGCAAACAATGGAACTAATCATGGAAGAAGATAGTACTACTCACTATAATGATTACACAATCAAGCCCTTATATCAGCTAGGCTGATATCCAGAGAATCTAGTTGTCCTAAGGACATTTAGAAGCTTGAGCCTGATTATGAGTATTGACAGCAATATTAAAAATGAAATGTTCACATACAGGCTGTGTATTCAGGATATAGTATTGTTACCATTTTCATTAGACTTTCTCATTGTACAAAGAAAAGGAGTACTTGTGGCACCTTAGAGACTAACAAATTTATTAGAGCATAAGCTTTCGTGAGCTACAGCTCACTTCATCGGATGCATTTGGTGGAAAAAACAGAGGAGAGATTTATATACACACACACAGAGAACATGAAACAATGGGTTTATCATACACACTGTAAGGAGAGTGATCACTTAAGATAAGCCATCACCAACAGCAGGGGGGGGGGGAAGGAGGAAAACCTTTCATGGTGACAAGCAGGTAGGCTAATTCCAGCAGTTAACAAGAACACCATACAAAGCAAAGCTGCAGCGATTAGCAAAAGATCTTCTAAAGCAGTTCCAAGTAAAGAATATCAGAGGAACAGTGGGGGGTGGGGTGGGAGGGAGAAATACCACGGGGAAATAGTTTTACTTTGTGTAATGACTCATCCATTCCCAGTCTCTATTCAAGCCTAAGTTAATTGTATCCAGTTTGCAAATTAATTCCAATTCAGCAGTCTCTCGTTGGAGTCTGTTTTTGAAGCTTTTTTGTTGAAGTATAGCCACTCTTAGGTCTGTGATCGAGTGACCAGAGAGATTGAAGTGTACAAATAGGCTTCAAGGGGCATATATACAATCAAAATCTAAGGGCACTTGATGCAATCCAGGCAAGGCACATAAGTCTTCCTTTCCTCTTGTTGAAGCATGTATTGCCTCTGGAAATGTGTGAAGCACAAGGATAGGGTTGCTTTAAATAATGCCACAACAGTGACCTATCTTGCTCCAAATTACCCATCTCTGAAGAAAGCAGATGCTCCTTTAGGGCTTGCTCCTATGGTCACCAAAGTCAACGGCAAAGCTTCCATTAACTTTAATTGTGCAGAAAGTGGGCCTAAGTCATAGTCACTGTGACTTTGCACTCTATATGATTTTAGGAAAATATGCTAATGAATGTAACTAGAATATGCTTCATGCAAAAGGTCTCTTGTAAGGTCTTACAAAGCTTGTAATCTACTAAGTGTGGTCATTCTATTTGTATGTATGTATCATTCTTGTACCTGAAACTAGAAATATGAAATATAACTCATATTATGGGCCTACTGTAATTATGCAAAGTATGGATCATTAATGGTGGTTTGAAGTCTTGATGGTTCCCATTAACCAGGACAATTGACTGTGGATGGCTCTGTTTGCTTGCAGGCCTTCCTGTGAGTCAAGCTGGGAGGAATGAAGGCTTGGAGTCTTGCAGTGATATGTGACCATGTCGCCTGGTCCTGAAATCCATCTTAAACCTGGTGCTTTACCATTTAGAACGGGGTTGGGGACCCAGAGAGACAAAAGATTCCTGCCTTCTGCCAAAGCCATATAAGGGGGTCGAACAGAACAGAGGGGGCTGCAATCATGAGAAATCCCCCTACCTATCACCTGAGCTGGAACAAGGACTGTACCAGGGGAAAGGATTGTGCCCAAACTAGGAAGGTGTCCAGTCTGTGATAGAAGCTTACTGAACCATCTCTGAGGGTGAGATTTTATCTGTATTCAGTTTTCTTACTGTATTAGACATAAACTTGCATGTTCTATTTTATTGTGCTTGGTAATTCACTTTGTTCTGTCTGTTATTACTTGGAACTACTTAAATCCTACTTTCTGTATTTAATAAAATCACTTTTTACTTATTAATTAACCTAGAGTATGTATTAACACCTGGGGGTGGGGGCAAACAGCTGTGCATATCTATCAGTGTTTTAAAGGGCGAACAATTTATGAGTTTACCCTGCATAAGCTTTATACAGGGTAAAACGGATTTATTTGGGGTTTGGACCCCATTGGGAGTTGGGCATCTGAGTGTTAGAGACAGGAACACTTCTTACACTGCTTTCAGTTATGCCTACAGCTGTTAGAGGACATGGTTTAGACCTGGGTCTGGGTTTGCAGCAGGCTAGCGGGTCTGGCTCAAACCAGGCAGGGCACTGAAGTCCCAAGCTGCCAGGGCAAGAAAGCAGGGGCAGAAGTAGTCTCAACATATCAATTGGCAGTTCCCAAGGAGGTTTCTGTAATCCAACCCATCACAGTCATATCATTGCTCAATATCACCATCAGTTGGTTGATGGATAAGCTTGAGGAGGCAGCTGTCGATGGCTTTGAGCTGAACACCACCCTGCTTTGAGATTGAGCCCCCACAAAAAAAAGTGTCAGTTTGGTGAATTGCTGCACTGGTTAGGCAGGAACTAGTGTGCAGTAATCTGGTCATTAATCCAGGTAAATTAAATCTCTGGCCATGTACCAGATTACAATCATTTTAGTGTTAAGCGGTCTAGATGGGACACTGAGCATGTGGCAACTGTCAAGTAATAAGGAAGAGTCATAGACAATGCTGGAGGATGCTCCAAAGATATGGACACTTGTATAACAGCAGCTGCTGCCATGTTTGGGGATTTCAGTGACCTCTGTGGGGATGTTGTGACAAGCTTGCTATGAAGCTGTGGATTTATAGAACCATAAATTATACCAACTATAGCAATGAAACATGGAAGCTGAGAAAGGCTGAAGAGTGGTGGTTTGACTTTTTCAATTCTTATCTTTTTCAGCTGCTCCATATTAAGTGGCAGGACACAAATCATCAGTGAGGATATTTGTAGCCAAACCCAGCAACTGCTTCTATCAGCACTGGTTTGGTTTTGGCAGCTTTCTTGGTATGGACATATTACTTGGATGGAAGACCAAGAAATTAAGAAGTGTGTTTACCAAGGAATGCTACTACATGGCTGGCAATAATGTGGTTAACTAAAGCCTTATTGTCCATAATTGTTAATCTTATTGTACTATAAACTGAATATCCAGCCACAGCACTTCAAGATCTAGCTAGGTGATTCTTGTTCTACAAGGAGGCTATATCCCACTTGGATTTGTCATGATGATGATGCTGTCTATGAAACTGTGCAGAGAGTTTCCATTAAGAGTAAGTTGTCTAGCTGGTTCCATATATCCACTGTCTAAGAGATGAGCCCATCCTCAGTGGGAAAAAGGTTATAAATAGGAGGAGTTGGTGACTGGATGCAAGACTAGGATATTTCTGCTGTGAGAGCTTCATTCCAGAGCCTGTTCCACTATGGATCCAGACTATAGATTGTCTCACTGGAAGCTAAAGAGATGGCCAATTATTGACTCTGAAACTGGAATTACTGCTGGCCATGAAGATCTTTGGGCTGGTTTTGCTAAGGAGAATCTGAGGACTTTGGAGAGGAACTGTGGGACTGCCATTCTCCTCTGGCTCTGAGGAGTTTACATGACAGACACTTTTGATGCCATACTGCAGAGACTGAGAAGTCATCTCAGGGAAAAGGAGAGGTGTGTGAGGAGTGTGTATGTGCCTGCACTTTTATGTAACAGCAATAGGGCACGAAAGTTTGTCTCGGGAAACCCCAATGGATTTAACTGCATAATAGTAGTTTAAGCAAAAAGTTTACACAAGTATTCCAAATGCTAGTTGGAGATGCTTTTTATATAAACCGATTTCCTTAAGAAATTGTTAGGCATTCTCTTTTGGCAGTTTAACTCCACACTGTTTTTGTTTTATTTTTTAAGTCCTGAAAAGCTAGTACCAGGGGTTCTCAAACTCCATTGCACCGTTGTACCCTTCTGACAACAAAACTTACTACATGACCTTAAGAGGGCAGACTGAAGCCCAAGCCCTGCCGTGCCTTGGGAGGGGAGGGCCAAAGCCCAAGCCCCAGGGCATCAGCCCCAGGCAGTGGGGACTGTAACTTCAACCCTGCTGCCCAGGTTGGAAGCATTCGGTCCCAGGCTCTGGGGCTTGGGCTTTGACCCCAAGCTCTGGCCAGCTCTGGCGACCCAATTAAAATGAAGTTACAACCCACAGTTTGAGAACTGCTGAAACCTTTGGCCTGCACTTCAATAGAGAAGTAAGATGAGGTGCAGAAAAAAGGGGGACCGTATTAGAGTTATAGAAAATATTACCTCAGTACCCCATACCCAGGCACTTGGTTTTACATCTTGATTTTAGCTAGGGTCCACTTACTTTCCACTAATAGTACTGTTGCTGTAACTTCAGACCAATACATTTGTATTTAGGTTAAAGTCGGCAGTATGTGCTTGTAGTCTATGTGCCAGTCCTTTGGATATGTGTTTTCAGAAACTGTGTTAAAATTATATTTGTTTTAGCAAAGTAAATATTCATTTTTGATGTCCCCATTAGAAACCACATCCATACTCAACTTCAGTTTGGTAGAGTTTCAGCATTTTATGTGTAGATTACAAAATGTAACCTTCATGATGATGTGTTTAGGAATTTGTCAAGGAACCATGAGTCAGGATTTTATTTTCATACATTACAGCTCATTTTATACCTTTAAATAATCCTTATAATGAAACCATTAACTTCCTCACAATGCACCTCTGATTGTACATTTGTCCCTGAGGTTTCTAAAGGTTTTATAGTGTATACCTCAACAATGGGCTTACTATAATCCTACATTGATCACCGATTAGAAAAAAAATCGGTCTAACATCTTAAATACACTAAAATGTTTCATTAACCAATCCCATAGCTTTTCCAGCACCATAATCAAATAGATTTATTTTACTGCCAGTAACTTCAAAGACATGGAAGAGTAGATCTTGTCTGTTAATTCAGCTTGTGCAGAAAACTGCCTTGTACAACAGAAAGCACTCCTGTGAATTTTAATTAATTTAATCTGCTGTACTACCTGAAGACTAATACTAGTATAGTAATACTTGGAAAGACAATCAATCAATCAGTGTTCTTAATGAGTAGGAGTTGAGCTCTGGAACCTTTTTGCAGCAGGAGATGAGGTCATGCATTCGTGAATTAAAGAAGATTTCTTACTGTTTCACTTGAGCAAAATAAGAAATGAAATGGCAACTGAAAGCAAGTCCTACTAGCAAGAAGGAAGGAAGGAAAAGCAGCAGATAGTTCAAGTGCATTTCTTCCATTTAAATCTCCCTACTTAAAGCAACGTAATCAATCTTAGTACTATCACATTCATTTTACATTTACCGTTTAGGCTGATTTTGAAATGGAATCACTGTCATATAAGGTCACCAGGCAGAATTATGACTTTTCTGCTAGCTCCTGTATTACATTTATATTCTAGTGCACAATCTTCAATTTTTTTATTTATTTATTTTTTTTGGCTTGGCAATGACCAATACACAGCTAGTCCTAATTGTACCATATACCTTGCATTCACCCGAGGCAGGGTTTCAATTATCAAGCATTAATTTACTTCTCATATTCTGTTTATAAATGGCTTTCTAGCACTGCGCTTATGTATGTGGCATCATCTTATCAGCCTTTGATATATTCTTATGTCATATTCTGGATCTTAATTCATAGTGATGTGATGCCATTGCTGCATTATTCTTATTTTGCTAGAGGAAATAGATATTTGCACCATTTTCTTTACTGGAAGTTTTGCTGAGCCTCATTTTATTACAGAAATGGCATTTGGAAGAATTGATTTTGAAAATAGCTTTCATAAAATAATCTGCAGATATTTCCATTTAGCTTATTTTGCTTTGTTAACAACATTGAAGCCCAGAGGAGAGTCACATTTCAGGATGTCTACTACTGCTGATGCCAAATCATGAAGTAATCAGAAAACTCAAAAATGGAGCTTGCTGGATTAAACTACTTCAATCCATTAAACATTGCACACCCAGACTAAGTACTACAAGTCAAATAATCAGAGGGTGTAAATCAGCATTGTTCCATTGACTACAGTATACCAAACTCTGCCCTCATGAATGCAGAACTGCCAACCCCACACATTTTAAAAAAAAGCAGGCATTGGGCCCCTCCAAAGTTGTGGATTGGCTTCAAAATGAATCTAAAAGCTGTTGGTTTTGAAATTCTCATTTAGTTTTCCTTCTGGTGTCATAGTCTTCAGAATTCACATATTAAAACTTTTTCTCTACAACTAAGAGGAGCTAGATTCTATTCACATTCATGCAGATGTGGCTTTAAGAAAAGCACCAAATATGGTACCAAAAGAATTATTTTTTTCCATCATGAGAATTAGCAAATGTGCATTAGCAGACACAGGCCAAGGTTTCAGACACAGGTATCTACAGTTTGGCTTTTACATCATTATGTAGTCATGTAAATATTGAACCTGATTTTCATGTGTTGCATCATCACAAAACCCACTAAAATCAAAGCGAGTTGGAGGGCACTGAACACCTTTGAAAGTGACGTTACTTGTACTTAGGTACTGAAATTGATTTTAAGAGTTGAACTTTAGGTACCCATGTTGGAAAATTTGGCCTCACTTACCAAAGAACATAGAATTCTGCAAATTACAGTTCTCAGATGTCAGACTTGGCCAACTTCCTTGCACACTGCTATCTGAAAGAAGCAGAATGTTGTTGGTTCTCTTGTAAGTGAAAGTTTAAAAGTTATTTTTGTATAGTTCAGTGGAGTTTCATTGATGTAGAAATCAATAGTAAACCTTCTTAAGCCATACATAAATCAAATTTGGTTCACAGGATACCGCAGTATACAGTACTAATTTTCTTCTGATGTCCATGGATTATAACTCATTTGAAAAACTACTATACATCAAACTGAACTTCTAAAAATAATCAGAATTTACCCATTTGTCATTACCCTCCCATCTGTCTCTCACTATGCCCCCCACTGATATTTCTTTGAGTATAAGATTTCAAAAATGTAGGCATACTGTAAAAATATAGTCTTCAAACATGCTAAAGACTGTTATAAAGAGGAAAGTGATCAATTGTTTGCCATGTGCACTGAAGGTAAGACAAAAAGTAAATGGTTTAATCTGCAGCAAAGGAGATTAAGGTTGGACATTTGTAAAAACTTTCTTACCATAAAGTATAGTTAGTTAAGCTTCCAAGGGTAGGGTTGTAGAATCCCCATCACTGGAGATTTTTAAGAACAGGTTAGACAGACAAACACCTGTCAGGGACAGTCTGAGTATACTTGGTCTCACTTCAGTGCTGGGGGTTGGACTAGATGATTTCTAGAGATCCCTTTCTGTCCTACATTTCTATGATTCTAAGTAGGGCGGTCGATTAATTGCAGTTAACTCATGATTTACTCAAAAAAATTAATCGTGATTAATCACAGTTTGAATCACGCACATGATACACTTGTGTGGTGATCTGGAAGCCTACTTTCACCATCTCCGCTTCAAGGACTATTTTCAACACACCACTGAACAGATCACTGACCCACAGGAACCCTCCTACCAACACTACAAGAAGAAGAATTCTGCATGGACTCTTCCTGCTGATCGAAATGACAGACTGAACTTCAACATAGAGTGCTTCCACAGATGTGCACAGGCTGAAATTGTGAACAAACAGCTCACTTGGCCCATAACCTCAGCCAGAACCAGAACGCAATACCATCTACAGCCTCAGAAACAACTCTGACATTATAATCAAACGGGCTGACAAAAGAGGTGCTGTAGTCATCATGAACAGGTTGGATTATGAACAGGAAACTGCCAGGCAACTCTCCAACACCACATTCTACAGGACACTATCCTCCTATCCCACTGAGAGTTACCAAAAGAAACTACACCATCTGCTCAACAAACTCCCTGCTACAGCACAGGAACAAATATACACAGACACACCCCTAGAGCCCCGACCAGGAGTATCCTGTCTGCTACCCACGATCCATAAACTTGGAAATCCTGGTCACCCCATCGTCTCAGGCATTGGCACTCTTACAGGATTATCTGGCTATTCAAACTCTCTCCTCACAAAGGTACATATTAATTTTTAGCACATCTGGCACACACACATCTTGCGACACTGGCTACAACGTGCCATGCGAACACCTGTTCTCACTTTCAGGTGACAAGAAGAGGGCAGCATTACCTCCTGCAAATGTAAACAAACTTGTTTGAGTGATTGGCTGAATAAGAAGTAGGACTGAGTGGACTTGTAGGCTCTAAAGTTTTACATTGTTTTGATTTTGAATGCATTTTTATACATAATTCTATGTTTGTAAGTACAACTTTTCATGATAAAGAGATTGCACCTCAGTACTTGTATTAGGTAAATTGAAAAATGCTATTTATTTTGTTTTTTATGGTGCAAATGTGTAATAAAAAATATAAAGTGAGTACTGTACATTTTGTATTCTGTATTGGAATTGAAATCAATATTTGAAAATGTAGAAAACAACAATATTGAAATAAATAGTATTCTATTATTGTTTAATAGTGTGATTAATTGTGCGATTAATTATAATTTTGTAATTGCTTGACAACCCTAATTCTAAGACATTTCCAGTAAATTGTGTATTTCCACAATGCTGTTTCCAGTGCATATAAACACAGGAATTGCCACTCTGAATCAGACCAATGGTTCAAGTAGTCAGGAATCCTGTCTGCGGCAGTACCAAATATTGCAAAATAATACACAATTACGCAAAAACATGACTAAGGGGAAATTTCTTCATAGACCAGATAGGGCGAGATCCAAGTCCCATGAAATATAATTGGAGTATTTCCATTAACTTCAATGGTAGCTGGATCTAGCCTTAGTAATTGATTTATGTTCTTAAGCATGAAGGTTGGTATCCCATTAAAATGCATATATTTCACACAATCACCATTTTAGGCATACATACATCTTTAAATGGTTGCAAGATGTGCATATTCTGTGTACCTTTTGGCACACTGCACAGTCACTTTGTGTGAATAGTTAAAAAGGTTAATCCAATATTTAAAGATATTAAGAAATTGTATGCCAATGTCAACCTAAACATTCTTTATGACAGAGCCATAAATGAGAGAATATGGGTTATAATGGAAAAAAACGCTGTCTTACAATCTTAACTACAGTCAGTTCTGACTAGGTGCTGCTATTAGAGGAAAGACATGCATCGTTGTGTATTGTATTTGTGTAAGGAAAATAAAATCAAATGTTCTTGCTTGGTTCCTATTATCTAAATTGCTCTAGTCTCCATAGACTTTTACAGATAACATATACACAGGCAGTACTCTAAACAAACAGAAATGGCAAGGAGCCAAGCAGGCTTTCAACTGACTAATTTGCTATAATAGCTCAACTGGAACATAAACATAAAAAGCAAACAAACACAACCCCTCAGGAAAAAATCCTGCATCAGATGTTTAAATCAATTGAAAAAGGTTTAACAAAATGTTATCATTTAAAACTTCTTTAACAATGCAACGACAAATAAGAGAAAATATTCACTGGATACCCAACTCTTTAACAGCCTCGTCTAAATAATGACACTATGGGATAGGACTTTGCTAATTCAATGCAACATATATATCAAGTAGTAAATCCTGATGCTCTCCTAAGAGGGTGTCCTGGCAGCAGAACCAATACAGTTCTATTACAGAAACTGGGAGTATGGTTTGGGGGACCATACAAGGGCACACAACTACTTTGAAGAAAATCAGCTCTACTCTGGGTTCCTGCATGCTATGCAAAGGGTGTGAGATCTGTGAAGAACTACACAGACAAAGCCAATTTGCAATATTCAACAAAAACAAGTTTTATTGATCCTACAAACCCCAGAACAATGCCACATATTCTTGAGTGCCATCTACTGGTGCCCTATTAACAAAATACATATACACAGGTTTCAGAGTAGCAGCTCTGTTAGTCTCTATCCGCAAAAAGAACAGGAGTACTTGTGGTATCTTAGAGACTAACAAATTTATTAGAGCATAAGTTTTTGTGGGCTACAGCCCACTTCATCAGATGCATAGAATGGAACATATAGTAAGAAGAAATATATACATACATACAAGTTTGAAGTTGCCATACAAACTGTGAGAGGCTAATTAGTTAAGATGAACTATTATCAGCAGGAGAAAAAAAAACTTTTGTAGTGATAATCAGGATGGACCATTTAGACAGTTGACAAGAATGTGTGGAAAAGGAGTACTTGTGGCACCTTAGAGACTAAAATTTATTTGAGCATAAGCTTTCGTGAGCTACAGCTCACTTCATTGGATACATTCAGTGGAAAATACAGTGGGGAAATTTATATACACACACACACACACACAGAGAACATGAAACAATGGGTTTTATCATACACACTGTAAGGAGAGTGATCACTTAAGATGAGCTATTACCAGCAGGAAAGAGGGGGGGAAAGGAGGAAAACCTTTTGTGGTGACAAGCAAGGTGGGCCATTTCCAGCAGTTAACAAGAATATCTGAGGAACAGTAGGGGGTGTGGTGGGGGGAGAAACAACATGTGGAAATAGTTTTACTTTGTGTAATGATCCATCCACTCCCAGTCTCTATTCAAGCCTAAGTTAATTGTATCCAGTTTGCAAATTAATTCCAATTCAGCAGTCTCTTATTGAAGTCTGTTTTTGAAGTTTTTTTTGTTGAATAGCCACTCTCAGGTCTGTAATCGTATGACCGGAGAAATTGAAGTGTTCTCCGACTGGTTTTTGAATGTTATAATTCTTGATGTCTGATTTGTGTCCATTTGTTCTTTTACGTAGAGACTGTCCAGTTTGACCAAAGTATATGGCAAAAGGGGGCATTGCTGGCACATGATGGCATATATCACATTGGTAGATGTGCAGGTGAACGAGCCTCTGATAGATAGATATGTGGACATATCTATTCAGGGGACACCATCATAGGGCCCAATCACATCAGCCACACTATTAGAGGCTCGTTCACCTGCGCATCTACCAATGTGATATATGCCATCATGTGCCAGAAATGCCCCCTCTGCCACGTACATTGGTCAAACTCTACTAAACTCTATATTTGACAGTCTCTACTAAAAGAATAAATGTACACAAATCTGACATCAGGAATCATAACATTCAAAAACCGGCAGAAGAATACTTCAACCTCTCTGGCCACTCAGTAAATGATTTAAGGGTGGCAATTTTGTAACAGAGAAGCTTCAAAAACAGACTCCAAGGAGAAACTGCTGAGCTTAAATTAATACGCAAACTAGATACCATTAACTTGGGTTTGAATAGAGACTGGGAGTGGCTTGGTCATTACACAGATTGAATCTATTTCCCTAAAGTTAAGCATCCTCACACCTTCTTGTCAATTGTCTAAATGGTCCATCCTGATTATCATTACAGAAGTTTTTTGTCTCCTGCTGATAATAGCTCATTTTAACTAATTAGCCTCTCAGTTTGTATGGCAACTCCCAACTTATCGTATGTATATACATTTCTTCTTACTACATGTTCCATTCTATGCGTCCGATGAGGTGGGCTGTAGCCCACGAAAGCTTACGCTCTAATAAATTTGTTAGTCTCCAAGGTGCCACAAGTACTTCTTTTCTTTTAGCAATAGTGAAGTAGCTCTGCAGCAACTTCACAGTGAAGAAGAGGAGTCCTTCCACTCTTTTCCCCAATGTTTTGGGTATATCCCTTGTACACAGGGCTGAAAGTCAGTCAAGTGACTTACTGGTATGCTGGGGCCAGCTCTGGCCCCCTGAAGGGGCAGAACTTAGGGCAGAAAAAGCGGGATGAGGGGGTCAGAGCCAGCCCCAGCCCATGCTGTAAGGTAAGTACCCACCCTTTTCCTTCCCCACTGGGGAAGCAGCAGCAGTCCGGGGCTCCCCTTCTTCTACTGTCCCAGTCTTTTAATTAGCCACTGGAGCCCTGGGGAAGCGACTGGGCTCCAGCAGCTATTTAAAGTACTTCGGTGGCAGAGGCAGCTGGAGCCCCAGTCCTTTAAATAGCCCCTGGAGCCCCTGCTAAACCAGGGCTCTGGGGGCTATTTAAAAGGCCTGTGGCTCCCCTGCTTCTACTGCCCAGGTCCTTTAAAAGGACCCCGGATCCCTGGACTAGCGGCGGCGGGGCTCCGGTGGCTATTTCAAGGTCCAGGGAGGTAGAAGCAGGGGAGCCCCAGGCTGTTTAAATAGCCACCAGAGCCCCACAGCCACTACCCCAGAGCTTCAGCAGCGGGGCTCTGGAGGCAATTTAAAGACCCTGGGGCTCCAGCCACTGCTGGGAGCCCCAGGCCCTTTAAATTGCCCCCTGGGGAAGCTGGGCTGCACTGGCTCTTGCCAGTATACTGTACCGTGGCGTACCAGCTTACTTTCACCTCTGCTTGTACACCAAAAGCTCTCACTGATCTCTGCGGGAGTTTTGGAAACACAAGTACTGCGGGTTTAGGTCCTGGGCCTCCTTATATAAACAATGCAAAAATTATACACACTACCAATGCATAGAGTGAATGTTCTGAGGCTTAAATGAGAGTCACTTCAGTTCAGGAAATCCAAACTGTAAAAGGGTTGGTGGGGGGGAAGAGAGAAGAAAAAGAACAAATTAAAGAAAAAGAACAAGAACAGGCCAGCAACATATATTTGTCTGCCCTTATGTAAATCTACCTTGAAGGTGTCACACAAGAACAAAAATATATGTTTGAGATACAAATACATAGCAAATATTCATAACTTCAGATACAAAGATGATACAGGCATATAAACTAGATAATACTTAGTGATTCATAACTTTTCTATTGATACCGTATAAGACATACTTTGTATAAGATTTATTGCAACTTTGTAACAATGGTGACTGTATTAGTGTAACTAGACATTTTTATACAGCATCACACCTATTTTCACTTCTTTTCTATTTTTGGTCTTCTTTAAAGTGTCCATTTTTTCTATTTTATCTTAGGGCTGGTCTACACAGGGAATTTACACTGGCATAGTTACATCTCTTAGTTGTCTGAGAAAATCCACATCCCAAAGAGATGTAGCTATGCCAACCTAACCCCTGGTTTGGGCAGTGCTAGGTTGATGGAAGAATTCTTCCGTCAACCTAGCTAGCGCCTACTAGGGTGCAGATTAACTACACTGATGGGAGAACCCCTCCTATCAGTGTAGTTAGTGTCTACACTGAAATGCTAGAGCAGCACAGTTGCAGATGTAGTGTTTTAAGTATAGATATAACCAGGGAACAGAAGAGTAAGAGTATCTTCTTCTCTAAGATTTGCACATTACTGTCCTACAAATTTCTGCAATAAATATGTTTCTATCTGTTCTCACATTGCCCTAAAAATATTCTGCCCCAGAAATAGCTCAGTTCAGGAGCCTTCGTGGGGAACTTTATAGTAACAAGCTATCATTCACTGTAATAGTTATATATGTTAAAGACTTTTATGACACTACTGATAGGCTGTAATGATGATAATGTATCATTCATGTATCAATAGCCAACATAAACCAGCAATAAAAAGGATAATAAAAAGACAAACAAATTGGCAATTTTGCTGTTCATATGCTTGCTACAGGCCCTCACTAAATATTTTTTATCAGTGCAAGTAAACTAAGTGGTTTCATTCACCAGCCTATGGCCAATAGGGTTCAAATCTTCTTTCAGTCACCAGTGATAATCTGTTTGGTAGCTTTATCCTGGTCCCTATTTGTGCATATCTCAAAAATTTAACATGATTAGCTTCTACTGAGAGCCAAGGAAAGAGGGGAAATTTTAGGTATCATAAGACCAACATGAAACCCTTAAAAAATAAATTCCTTAAAGTGTCACAACTTCTACACACATATACACTTTAAGATCAAGCATCCTTGATCTTTAATAGGTATTGAATCAGTAGGTCTTTCATTATCTGTATTATGCCTAGATGCCTAACCAAGATCAAAGTCTCATTGTGTTAGACAGTGTACATGCACTTAGTAACAAACAATTCTGCTCTCAAGAGTTTACAGTCTAAATTGAATTTCTCTGGAATGATAGAGAATGTAATAGGTTATTATTCTCTTTCTATAATTTATTACGTCAGTGGTTCCCAAACTTGTTTCGCCGCTTGTGCAGGGAAAGCCCCTGGCGGTCGGGCCAGTTTGTTTACCGGTCCGCAGGTTTGGCCGATCGTGGCTCCCAGTGGCAGCGGTTCGCTGCTCCAGGCCTATGGGAGCTGCTGGAAGCGGGGGCCAGTATGTCCCTCAGCCCGCACTGCTTTCAGCCGCTCCCTTTGGCCTGGAGTAGCGAACCGTGGCCACTGGGAGCTGCAATTGGCCAAACCTATGGACACAGAAGGTAAACAAACCGGCCCAGTCCACCTGGTGCTTTCCCTGCACAAGCGGCGGAACAAGTTTGGGAACCACTGTATTAGATAATATTTAGTCCTGTCTTGAGTGCAGGGGACTGGATTGGATGACCTCTCAAGGTCCCTTCCAGACCCTCAATTCTATGATTTTTTTTTAAAGATCCTATAGAATTCTATAGCAGGCACCTTTCTCTATAATTCTGTAGGAGGTTTAATTAATAATAAAAATGCAATGGAAAGGTTCTCATTTTATTCATTACTACATGATTCTTCCACAAAGGATTATGTACCCTTGAAAGGAAAGGGCAAATATTTACATATTGGGATGTCGACAACAGAAGATCCTTTGCGAAACAGAATTAGTGCTGTCAAGACATACTCTGTCAAGATTCAGGTACTTTATAACATGACAGTAATACTTGTTGTTCTTACAAAGTAGTTTAACACTCTTGTTACTACCAAAGTCTATGGAGAGAGGAGTAGAATGCCTCTCCATTCCCTTCATAGGAAGCAGTATTATGGGAAAGATATACTAAAGCTGGAAATTTAACTTTTCCATGTCAATTATTTCCAATGCAGGACTTCTAAAAGTAACTTTTAGAAGCTTAGTTGCTTAGCAAATCCATCTTTACTAAACCTGTTTTCTGTTATAAAACTGAATTTAGATCTGAATTAAACATTCACCTGCATTATCACTTGGGAGTTCATCATGTCATGGTTGATTAGATCAATGATTGACATAAATACACTATTCAGAGATTTAATTCTTCCTGTGGTGGATTTCTTCTGTATCCCACCACATAAAGTTTGGCGATATACATTCAGTTTTCATACTACTGGGATGAATGCTACAGGCATACCAGATATAAAGCAACAGAATTAACAGCTTGAATCCAAAGTGGTATTTCCACATGTTAGCCCAACAGCTGCCTGCTGTTAAGATTCAGCTTGCAAAAGGACTTTGTGAGAATTGTAATCCCTATCTTTCCCTTTTTTAAGAAGGTAGTTTCCTCAACTGAAAAAAAAAAAAAATATTCTTGGAAATTTTTTTTTCTGAAATAAAAAGTTTCCAAGCACTTCTCATAAATAAAATATACCAAGTCCATGTAAAATGCCTCAAACAGAACATTCAGCTTAGTAGCAGAGGCTTTCAAAATTTTATATTTTATTCCCTGTAATGATTACAAGCAGTTTTTGCATTCTTTTCTATATTTGAATGGCATATTTCATTTCACATATCCTTTGCTTGCTGTCCAATACTGTAATTCAGTTAGAAGAAAAGCTTATTATTTGAAAATGTCAACTAGCCAAAAGATATTTGGAAGTCTGTGAATATTAACATTTTTAACATTTGCTTAAAGCCATCTGAAATTAATGCTCTTCTATGCCTCTCCCCATCTAAATAAATAAAAGGCACCATTCTAGATACCTACTTAAGTAGAAATTACCTAAAATGTATGAGTTCTTTGGAGAATATTGGCCTATAATACATGTAAATAACTCCCATTCATGTTACTGCAGTTGCACAGGAACAGATTGCTGTATCCCACTACTGGTATTCAGTATATTTAACAGTTATGTTAGACCTTGAGTTTTTATTATTTATTCTGGTAACAAATACATTTTCTGAGATTCATTCATATGCATAAAGTTCTTCTTTGTGTCTCTGTCAGGGAACAGTGATTTTAGTTCTCTTTAAATAATGAGTCCTAGAACTGGTTGGCTTAATTTTTGCTTCTCAGAGCATTAGATCAAGACTTTTTGGCAATGGTCATGGATTCTGAGGAAAGTTATAAAATGATTATCTTAGCAAATAATGAATGCTCCATATTTTAACAATGAAACCTGACTGAATGACTGAGATAAATATTCAGCCAGCTGGAAGACCTCAAGTGTGAGTAATTTGTACCTATACTTAAGGAGTTCAGTTGCAATCACGATCAATTTTTTACCTACCACCAATAGCAGAGTTTTTAAAACTTTGTTCTCAAAACATTGTTTTCCTGATTTAATGAGATGATCTTCTGATAAGGGGATATGGAAACGTACCCTGAAGTCTGGACTTTGTAGGTCATTTTCTGCTATGGCCTGGAAGAAAACACACTTTCTCCTTCTTCCATCCAAAACTTTCAGAGTTCAATCATATCCTCATGAAGGATAAACAGCTGAAGTGCTCCCTAGGGAAGGAATGTTTGATGACCCTCTTATTGAGATCCAACCATAACGTTAATTAGGGCACGTGGCTCTCCTGCTGCAAGATAGGGGACGTACTCTGTAGACTAATCTGAGTGATCCCTTAGGATCAAAAATGTGTCAAGAGAGAAATGTGAAAGACCAGAGCTGCTGATGCGGTGTGCTGTTTCTGGCCTGTTGCAGCCCCATCCCTAAGAGTTTGGCTCTGGATTCACCCAGAACCTCTGAGTTGTGAGGGCTCCACAGAAAATGTAGCACAGCCCTGGGTTACAACTTTTCCACCTAAACACAGATACTCTCTCTATAAAAACAATCCTCCTGTATATATGGTTCTCTTTGCTTTCCTTTTCATGAAGTTTTCAAATAATGGTGTCTAAAATAAATACTGTAACTCCATTTCTGATTCTTTGTATAGCACATGAGGTTTAATAGCTTGGCAGAAATGATTTGGCCTGACATTTTCAAAATCGATTTATTGCACTTCCTGCAATAAATCCAGATTAGTTCTAATCTTACAAATGCAATAGGTCCATGCTGCACTGATAATTATGCTTATGCAGACCATAAGTATGTTGCGTTATTTGCTTTATATAATTATGATTTATCATCTGTTTCTTAGAGAAATCACATCCCCAAAGCAATAGGGTCTGCCATTTTCTCTTCACTAGAACCTTTTGAATTATCTGAAGAGCAGAACCATTAGATAAGCCATAGACAAGACCTTATAAAAATCCACTGTTGACAATCTCTGAAGCTGTACATGACAAATAAATAAGTCTATTATATCTTTTTCAAAACAGCAAGCTCAGCAAATATGTTGGAATTTAATTACAATTAACCTAAGGTTTTTCATATCCACTGTCCATGAGGAAGTGTAATGACAAGTCATAGAAAGACATGCTGTTGCTATAGAACTCCAAATATGCCAATCATTCAAGTAATTGAATGAAGCAAATTCACAGAAAAGAATATTTTTTTTAAAAAAGCTCATTGTAAAAGACAAATAATCCTACAATCAATTGCGTGTCTGTCATGATTATACTGCTTTTTTAAAACCAGGCTTACATAATAAACTGTTATTTCATATTGAGTGGTTCCCTACTCTACAGCCATTTTTACTGAGCTCAGAATAAAACATATTTAACATTCAATAACTGTCACCATGTTCAGCTGTCTCATTATTACTGCCTAAGCAGGTGAATTTTGATTTACTTTACCCTATGTTCATGTACTCATGAAATGCCTGAGAAAAACACTCATTTATGTAACTGATAATCCAGAAGTCAGTCCCTTTGTCCTGAAAATACATTGGCATGTAGCTACTGTAAGATTCCTTTGGGGCTGCAATATAGCCAAACTGAAAATGCAATAAAAGAAGGATGCAAATTAAAGGATGCATGCTTAAATTTTATCTAGAGTGCACAAGGTGTGAAAGATGTAGCAAAGGCAAATAAATCTGAAGAGGAATTGCACACAATGGATGACAGAATATGTATTCTTGTAGGAATTTTAGGTACCGACAAATTGAACCCCTCACCCATTGTGTCATTAACTAGATTTACTGAAAGGAAAGGGATGTTTCTGACTAACCAGCCCACTTTTTACTAGTTTTTGAAACTATGTAATTGTGTACAGCTCTTCAGAGCTGGAGAACTGTTTTCTCAAATTATATTGCAAAGAACCACAACAAAACAAAAATCATAGTGTGATTTTTCTCTCCTCCCTTTCTGGAAAGATTGTTTGAGGTTTGGTTGACCCCCTGGTTAAACCAATTCCCAGAGAGTATTTCAAAATATATCATCTCAGGTTAATTTCAGATACATCATACTCCTAAACGATCCTTCTGTTTCTGGAAGGGGGGTGGGGAAGAAACTTTCTTCATATTTAATTCAGGAAGTCTTGCCAGTGAAGACACTTCAAATAGTTCTTATCGGTCTCCCAGTTTGAGGCTGGATCCCAAAGAATCTGTACAAAGCTGCCTTCAAAGCAGGGACCTCCCAAGCAGCCTTCTTGTTCTCCAAAGTCTCCCGTTTCATTAAAACAAGATAAAAGACAATGAAAAGTAAATCTGTAGCTGTTGTGATTGCAAAGAAAACCTTCAAAATGTGAACTAGTTGTAACATTGCAGCAATGCCTGCCTGAGTGAGCAGAGAGACATGAACTGCCCCATTTGTCTCAGTGGGTGTCAACTCAGTGAAATCCCTGCTCAAAGCATGGAAGGAAAGACAGGAAGGATCTTATTATGAAGATCTCCATAATCTACTCAGAGTGACAGCACCATGAGAAGGTGGGATTTAGGAGAGTGCTAGCTCTTTATTTCTGCCCCTGTCCCCATCAGAAAAGATCCAAACTCAGGAGTTTAGGAGAGTTCAGCAGGACATTTGCATCCCACTGCAGGAAAGCCAAGTTTAAGAGACTCAGCAAGGCATATGAGGCCAACCAAGGGAGAGCCAAGCCCAATGGAACCCAAAGAATGTATGTGACCACACTGTGCATTTTATCAGTATCTCCTGTGGGTGGAGCTTGGAAGAGTACCACAACCTTCCCCTGCGCCCCCCAATTTGACCCCCCACTTCACAAAGACTAAGTCTGATGTTAAAACATTGGACTTTAAACTATTAAGCATAATTGGTCTCCAATTAATTAGACTATAATTAATTGATCTAATTCCGACTGTAGAATTAGATGAGCTTGGCAAGATTCTGTCATGAAACAAAAACATGCAAATAAATTTTCCTTTTTGAGAAAGCCTCGCAAAGCTCTTGCAAATCACTTCTCAACCCCACTCCTTCCAGGAATCCTTCCTATTTTTTACTCTTCACCAAACAAAACACACCACCAACCTCTCAACAGTCCTTGGTTTCCAGGACTGTCCTGCTTTCACCCACAAAACTTTATGAGTCCTGACAGAAGCAGCTCCTGCCCCATAGGGCTGACTGGGCTCAGCTCCCTACTCTGGGCATTGCAACCTGGCCACAGGGTCGCAGCACTGCTCAGGTTTGGAACAGCCCAAATTTGAGTGAGTAGTATTGCAACCCTGTGTGCCAGGAGCCAGTCACAATCCCCAGAGCAAGGAGCTGAGCCTAACTAACCCTGAGAACAGGAGCCATAGAAGCCACTGTTGCAGGATGAACATAGGGCTGGCTTTCTCTACTATTCTCCACACCCCCTCTTGGGCAGGACCTGTCCTACTTTAGCCATTTGAAAGTGTCTAAACACTCATATCTGATCCTACCATCCCTTATCTTAACAGAGTGTCCATGTATTGGCTGTACTGTTTATCTTGAGGACTAATCCTCTAAGCCATCCATACACAAACCTCATTTAAAATCAATGGATGGTCCATATCCAGATAAGTCTAGTGAATCAGATCCCTAAATGACAAGTTCTTGGGAAATGTGAATGTGTCTCAATTTGTATTGATGACTACACCATACACACATAATAATACATCCAAATCATCATACATCTCATGAGACATGACAGAGTTACTGTAATCTCCCCCCCCCCCCATCCATACACACTTTGTAGAATGTTTGCTCTTATGGCTCAAATCCTGTGGCACTTACTCAGATCTTTCTCAGGCAAACTCCCAATGAAAGCTAGAGAAGTTTTCCTGAACTGGGGCAGAAGAAAATAAAAATGAGCAAGGATCTCAGGATTTGGGCCACCTATAATTACAAAAAAAGAGTGTGATTCTCACCCACTTGAGTCCCTTTGTGCCAGGTCACAGGACTGGAACAGCATGAAGGGCTGTAAAAGCTGAACAAGACAACTTATAAGTGTGTTCCAAGGACCCCTTTCACAAACTCTAGAGAAGCGGGTATGTCAAGGCCAGGAGGGACATGCCAAGAGTAGGACCACAGTACACAGAACTGCCAGGACTCTGGGCAGCACTGCTGCCTGTAGCCAACTTGGGACAGACTCCCATAAAATTTAGGCAGTCCCCTTCCCCCACCCCTGACCTGTTTATGGGTCCACACCATTTTAAGTACAGACGTAGCGCACATACACTACACACACAGCTAATAGGTATAATTATCAGTGTAGACAGTGAGGCATAGCTTAGGCGAAGGGCATGCTCTACACTCTTAAGCTCCCAGAGTATATACGCTACACATCTTTCCGTACACCCAAGCAGTGCCTCCCACATCTATTGCTATGTTAGGCAGTGTAGTGTCGCAGTTCTGGAGCCTTTCCTCGTTGTGTGTAGTAACACACCTTGGTGACAAGTGTGGACTCAGCCTGCCTTTCACTGCAGCATGTAGCTACACCTGTAGTGCCTGTGCTTTATGCACCACCATAAGTGTAGACATAGGGTAAGTTATGTCAGGATCACATCAGCTTCTGGAGGAGCCCAGAATCAGAAGGGCTACAAAGGTGGGCTTAAAGCCAAAAGGAACGGAGGCTCGCTATGACTCTTGTGCTGTGCTCTTAGAGGTTAAGCACCAAATCCCACATCAAAATGGCCTGCTTGTTTTCAGATTTCTTTTCACGCTGTTGTATGATGCATACGTGGTTTAGGCATGTTTGGTATTAACTCATTAACAAAAAAGGATTTGAAAAATAACTTAAATATATCATTAAAAATAAATTTTTAGCTTATTGACCATCTAAAAGCATATGGTCAGAGTCATTGCCCTTGGAATATTCACTGCCCAGAAAACTGGTACCAAAGATCAAGCAGTATCTGACATGGTGGCATCAAACACAATCAATGGAGGTCAAACCCTTTGGGATTCATAGCTACTTTTCATTGCAAATATTGTTCAATTTGGTAAAGCAATTAGTGGAAAAGCAGCTCAAATCAGTGTTGCCAAAAATACAAGAGATTCCTGATTTCAACATTTTATGATACATCTTTTATTCGTTTAAAAAATTAGAATATAATTTTGATGACTGTTCATGTCACAGTATTCAGCATATTGGTACTGTATTTAGCTGTGAATTCCCAGTCTCTTAACTTCTGCTCATGATAGTGTCAAGTGAAGAAAAAGCACATTAAATAATGTTCCCAGCAGTAGCCTGAAAGCTTAAAGATAGCTGCTAAAGCACATTGGAAATTTTGGCTTATAAAAGTTTGTGGTGTTTGGACCCACTTACTCAGAAAACAGGTGAAGCTAGAAACTTCTAGCTGGATTTTATTACACTCCTCTGAGGAAGAAAAATTGTACAATTTTGAAGAAATAAGACAGCATGCTTATTTAATCATTTTATATGTACAGGGGGTGGGGGCTCTATACTGGAACATGCACAGATAAGAGTACCTAATTAAAGCCTTATAAAATTAGGCTGATTTGGTAAAGGATTTCCTATAGATTGTCTACTGGTATTGTTGTGATATAAAACCTGTGATTGTAGTAATAAAAAAAAAAAAAAAAAAAAAAAGAGGGCTCAGACCTGCATAAGCATCTCTTTCCACAGTCTGACTACTGCGTGGTAGGTCACTAAAAAGAGAAAAGGAGTACTTGTGGCACCTTAGAGACTAACAAATTTATTAGAGTATAAGCTTTCGTGAGCTACAGCTCACTTCATCGGATGCATTTGGTGGAAAAAACAGAGGAGAGATTTATATACACACACACAGAGAACATGAAACAATGGGTTTATCATACACACTGTAAGGAGAGTGATCACTTAAGATAAGCCATGACCAGCAGCGGGGGGGGGGGGGGGGAAAGGAGGAAAACCTTTCATGGTGACAAGCAAGGTAGGCTAATTCCAGCAGTTAACAAGAATATCAGAGGAACAGTGGGGGGTGGGGTGGGAGGGAGAAATACCATGGGGAAATAGTTTTACTTTGTGTAATGACTCATCCATTCCCAGTCTCTATTCAAGCCTAAGTTAATTGTATCCAGTTTGCAAATTAATTCCAATTCAGCAGTCTCTCGTTGGAGTCTGTTTCTGAAGCTTTTTTGTTGAAGGATAGCCACTCTTAGGTCTGTGATCGAGTGACCAGAGAGATTGAAGTGTTCTCCAACTGGTTTTTGAATGTTATAATTCTTGACGTCTGATTTGTGTCCATTCATTCTTTTACGTAGAGACTGTCCAGTTTGGCCAATGTACATGGCAGAGGGGCATTGCTGGCACATGATGGCATATATCACATTGGTAGATGCGCAGGTGAACGAGCCTCTGATAGTGTGGCTGATGTGATTAGGCCCTATGATGGTATCCCCTGAATAGATATGTGGACAGAGTTGGCAACGGGCTTTGTTGCAAGGATAGGTTCCTGGGTTAGTGGTTCTGTTGTGTGGTGTGTGGTTGCTGGTGAGTATTTGCTTCAGATTGGGGGGCTGTCTGTAAGCAAGGACTGGTCTGTCTCCCAAGATCTGAGAGAGCGATGGCTTGTCCTTCAGGATAGGTTGTAGATCCTTGATGATGCGTTGGAGGGGTTTTAGTTGGGGGCTGAAGGTGATGGCTAGTGGCGTTCTGTTGTTTTCTTTCTTGGGCCTGTCCTGTAGTAGGTGACTTCTGGGTACTCTTCTGGCTCTGTCAATCTGTTTCTTCACTTCAGCAGGTGGGTATTGTAGTTGTAGGAATGCATGATAGAGATCTTGTAGGTGTTTGTCTCTGTCTGAGGGGTTGGAGCAAATGCGGTTATATCGTAGCGCTTGGCTGTAGACAATGGATCGAGTGGTATGATCTGGATGAAAGCTAGAGGCATGTAGGTAGGAATAGCGGTCAGTAGGTTTCCGATATAGGGTGGTGTTTATGTGACCATCGCTTATTAGCACCGTAGTGTCCAGGAAGTGGATCTCTTGTGTGGACTGGTCCAGGCTGAGGTCGATGGTGGGATGGAAATTGTTGAAATCATGGTGGAATTCCTCAAGAGCTTCTTTTCCATGGGTCCAGATGATGAAGATGTCATCAATGTAGCGCAAGTAGAGCAGAGGCATCAGGGGACGAGAGCTGAGGAAGCGTTGTTCTAAGTCAGCCATAAAAATGTTGGCATACTGTGGGGCCATGCGGGCACCCATCGCAGCGCCGCTGACCCGAAGGCATACATTGTCACCTACGGTGCTAATAAGCGATGGTCACATAAACACCACCCTATATTGGAAACCTACTGACCGCTATTCCTACCTACATGCCTCTAGCTTTCATCCAGATCATACCACTCGATCCATTGTCTACAGCCAAGCGCTACGATGTAACCGCATTTGCTCCAACCCCTCAGACAGAGACAAACACCTACAAGATCTCTATCATGCATTCCTACAACTACAATACCCACCTGCTGAAGTGAAGAAACAGATTGACAGAGCCAGAAGAGTACCCAGAAGTCACCTACTACAGGACAGGCCCAAGAAAGAAAACAGAACGCCACTAGCCATCACCTTCAGCCCCCAACTAAAACCCCTCCAACGCATCATCAAGGATCTACAACCTATCCTGAAGGACAAGCCATCGCTCTCTCAGATCTTGGGAGACAGACCAGTCCTTGCTTACAGACAGCCCCCCAATCTGAAGCAAATACTCACCCGCAACCACACACCACACAACAGAACCACTAACCCAGGAACCTATCCTTGCAACAAAGCCCGTTGCCAACTCTGTCCACATATCTATTCAGGGGATACCATCATAGGGCCTAATCACATCAGCCACACTATCAGAGGCTCGTTCACCTGCGCATCTACCAATGTGATATATGCCATCATGTGCCAGCAATGCCCCTCTGCCATGTACATTGGCCAAACTGGACAGTCTCTACGTAAAAGAATGAATGGACACAAATCAGATGTCAAAAATTATAACATTCAAAAACCAGTTGGAGAACACTTCAATCTCTCTGGTCACTCGATTACAGACCTAAGAGTGGCTATCCTTCAACAAAAAAGCTTCAAAAACAGACTCCAACGAGAGACTGCTGAATTGGAATTAATTTGCAAACTGGATACAATTAACTTAGGCTTGAATAGAGACTGGGAATGGATGAGTCATTACACAAAGTAAAACTATTTCCCCATGGTATTTCTCCCTCCCACCCCACCCCCCACTGTTCCTCTGATATTCTTGTTAACTGCTGGAATTAGCCTACCTGCTTGTCACCATGAAAGGTTTTCCTCCTTTCCCCCCCCCCCCGCTGTTGGTGATGGCTTATCTTAAGTGATCACTCTCCTTACAGTGTGTATGATAAACCCATTGTTTCATGTTCTGTGTGTGTGTGTGTGATAGATTGATTTATATATATATATATATATTATATATATATATATATATATCTCTCTCTCCTCTGTTTTTCCCACCAAATGCATCCGATGAAGTGAGCTGTAGCTCACGAAAGCTTATGCTCTAATAAATTTGTTAGTCTCTAAGGTGCCACAAGTACTCCTTTTCTTTTTGCGAATATAGACTAACACGGCTGCTACTCTGAAAACTAAAAAGAGACAAATAGAAATGTCAAGAAGTCCTGTAAACCTTTGCTGGATGTGAAGCTGTGTGCGCTCTGATATTTAGTTAAATACAAGGAACACAGAAGGAAAGAAAATATTCAAACTAATTGCATCAGAAGAGTTAAAAAGCAATGACTTTTACTGAAATGATAGAGGCTTTCAAAACATCATAAGAAATGCAGGCCATTTATGACAAGTGACTAAAACAGTATTTTGTTATTAACAATATAGTTCATGGTGGGGGCAGGGTGAGATATTCACTTCCTTACAGTAATGGAGGAAAAGCAGTATATTTCATGACCTAACAGCACTGGTAACACCCTTTTATTAAAAGAATTTATAGAGATTTTGCAAAAGCATTGAGCTCCAAAGATTTTGGCAAAACCAAAAAGGTGCAGCGTTTTGGGTTTTTGTATTTGACCCACATCCTTTTGCTTCTCAGTAATTGGAAAGACTCTTCCCTCAACACCTTCCCATGTCCTTACTCCCATACACAAACCCAGGGATTATCCTTGTAGGATTAGAGAAGTATAAGATTGACAAGTATTTAGGAGAGATGAGTGTGTATTAGGTATATAAAGAATGGCTGGAATGCAAGACCTACAGACTCAGGGCTGCAAGATTTTACCTTGGTTATACTAGGCCATAGGCTTAAGAATGCTTGACTTGAGTGGGTGACCTAGGAATAACCCTATGCCAATAAAGTCACAAGATTACTATTAAAGTTTTGCCAGTAGGTGATGTTATGGAAATTAGATTGCAATGGAATGTCCTGTCCTGACCACGGGTTACATGTTGTGCATAGATACTAATAAGAATAAAAGATACTAAGTAATAAACTATGAAAAATGGGGAACCACATTATTCCTGGTGTATGAAAGTACAGATAAGGGAAAGAGGGTTGAAACTCTCCTGCATACGCATAAGGTGTTAGGTGTGGCCAGAACAATATAAAAGATGTTTCCTGGTTGGGTAAAGGTGGGAAGACCTCACGGGATGACCCCCTTTGTAATCCCCTGCTTTGCAGCTCTATCACACTAGAGTACTATATAGCAGGGCTTGTAAACTTCACAGGCCACACCTGCATTTTGAAGTGAGGGTTATCAGAGGCCATAATGCAGAGCTGTCTGGAAGTCACAAGTGGCCTGCATGCTACACACTAGCACAGATCTGGTCTATTATTTTATGCTGAAGGCTAAAATAGTACTTCTTCCGCATGAATATTTCTGTCTGGTACCTTGAGCAAATTCTTTATTGGCAAAAATAAAAGATTATTAAAAACATAGAAATCCCAGTTTGTTCTTCAGGCCACAAAACATTCTCTTTCTCCCTCTTGAAATGACAGTTAATCATAATAATAAATCATAATAAATTAGACAACATTTCCCTTAAAAACAATTTGTGCAGTGAAGCAGTTAGCTACAAGAACCCCTTAGCAAAAGAAGGCTGGGAGTCAGACTCTGTGGGTTTAATTAAGAAGTTCACAAACGTCATGCAAACAGTATTAAAAGGAGATGTTTCACAATTACATGTAATCACTTATTCAGAAGAAAAATCTACATATTTAGTCTTAGTGGTTACACTAACATTATTATGCTATGTTAGACATTAGGAAAAATTATACATCCTAATCACTTGTCCAAGCTGTTTGTGGAAATAAGCTTTAATGATATGAAAGCTGCCACCTGATTTCATTATGAGCACTTAAAACAGTTATGGGGCACATCTTCAGCTACTGTAAACCGTCACAGTTCCACAATGGAGCTATGACAATTTACACCAGCTGAGAATCTGTCACTCACACTTTAGCTGAAAGTCTTTAGACACAAATGATTCCACAGTACAGACAACACAGAGTTACCTGCACTGGGTATTTGGAAGAATTAATTAGTGGCCTCTGCATGAGCCTGACAAGTCAGAGGAACCGAATGCTCTCAACAAACCTGTAATAGACCTGACCTTGATGAACCTGGGAATAAGGGACATGATGGCTTCTTATTCTTGTACATGGGTGATCCTGGTAAATCTTAAAGAAAGCCACACTGGACTATAAGACATGGATAGGTGATCAACAGCTGGTCACAAGGGAAGATTCCCACTCAACTAATCCTGTGTGTTCCCTGACCACTTTTGTCCACTATGGAAGTCCGTCAGAGTTTACAGAAACTTTAGAGTACACTTTAATTACCCAGAGGGGAAGATCCTCATCCAAGCTGAGAGCTCCATTTATAAACTGTTAGCTAGCTTTGTTGTTTCAGTCAGAAATCATAGGAATGGCCATATTGGGTGAGATCAATGGTCCATCTGGCCCAGTGTCCTGTCTTTTGACAGTGGCCAATGCCAGGTGCCCCAGAGGAAATGAACAGAACAGGTAATCATCAAGTGATCCATCCCTTGTCATCCACTCCCAGCTTCTGGAAATCAGAAGCCAAGAACACCCAGAGCATGGGGTTGCATCCCAGACTATCTTGTCTAATTGCCATTGATGGCAATATCCTCCGTTAACTTATCTAGTTCTTTTTTGAACCCCATTATATTTTGGTCTTTGTAACATCCTCTGGTAGTGAATTCCACTGTGTGAACAAGTATTTCTTTTTGTTTGTTTTAAACCTACTGCTTATAAATTTCATGGAGACATGGATCAGTATTCACGTCACACTCCCTGTCAGCACCCAGCTTGAGCCGGGGAAGGTAATGATCCAGCTAGCAGACCAAAATCAGTGATGAATCCTGGTCACATGCCACTTGAGGCATGTTACGCATAAGCTAAGAAGATTGCGTGACCCCTGGTTTTTGTGTTATGTGAAAGAGTAAATAACACTTCCATATTCACTGTCTCTACCTCAGTCACAATTTTATAGAACTCTATTGTATCCCCTCTTAGTCATCTCGTTTCCAAGCCTAACAGTCACAGTCTTATTAATCTTTCCTCATATGGAAGCCGTTCCATACCCCAGTCTTTATTGTCACCCTTTTCTGTACCTTTTCCAATTTCAGTGCATCTTTTTTTGATATGGGGCAACTACATCTGCACACAGTATTCAAGATCTGGGCGTACCATGGATTTATAGAGAGGCAATATGATATTTTCTGTTTTATCTATCCCTTTCCTAATGATTCCCAATATTCTGTTAGCTTTTTTGACTCCCACTGCACAGTGAGTGGATGTTTTCAGAGAACTATCCACAATGACTCCAAAATCTGTTTCTTGGGCGATAACAGCTAAGTTAGCCCCCAACATTTTGTATGTATATTTGGGATTATGTTTCCCAAAGTGCATAATTTTGCATTTATCAACACGGAATTTCATCGGCCATTTTGTTGCCCAAGCACCCAGTTTTCTGAGTTTCCCAGTTTTTCCCATGAGGATGTTAAATTTAATTATATTATGGTTGCTGTTACCAAGCAGTTCAGCTATATTCACCTCTTGGACCAGATCCTGTGCTCCAGTTAGGACTAAATAAAGAATGGCCTCTCCTCTTGTGGGTTCCAGGACTAGCTGCTTCATGAAGCAGTCATTAATGATGTGAAGAAACTTTCATCTCTGCATATCACCCTGAAGTGACATGTACCCAGTCAATATGGGGATAGTTCAAAATCACCATTATTGAGTTTTCTATTTTTATACCACTCTAATCTCCTAAAGCATTTCACAGTCACCATAATCATCCTGGTCAGGTGGTCAGTCATATATCCCTAGTGCTATATTCTTATTATAGAAACATGAAATTTCTATCCATATAGAGATACTATGGTACAATTTGATTAATTTAATTTTTCTTTTTACTATATATTTGACTCTCTGCTTTCTTTCACACGTAATGCCATTCCCACACCAGCACGACTTACTCTGTCATTCCTATGTATTTTGTACCCTGGTAATACTGTGTCCCATTGATCATCATCGTTCCAAGTTTTGTGATGCCTATTATATCAATATCCTTATTTAATATCAGGCACTCATGTTCACCCATCTTAGTATTTAGAGTTCTAACTTTGTATAGAAGAACTTATAAAATGTTTCACCTTTTTAACTGTCAGACATTATGTGATATAATTAATAGGACTTTCATTTGACTCTCTTCAGTTTCTACCTGTATTTTATCAACTTCCATCCTCTCTTCCTTACCAGAATATACAGAATCACCATGAATAAATCCTCCCCTAAGGAATGTCTCTGTGTGAACCATGTGCTCCTCTGCACCTGTTGGCTTTTTTTTTTTTTTTTTTTTTTTTAAAAGTCTCCTTCACAGATTTCCTATGCCTGATCTCCCATCTCTATGGGATCACTAAGGATCTACAAACACAGGATCTAATTCAGCCCTTAAGTGAGCAACCATGTAGCCTCCTTTAATTCAGTGTTTAAATAAGGGAATTTAGCCAAGCAATTTCACTTTATCCAATTCCTAGAGAGCATTGTACCAATAAAGAGAATAAAAGTTAAAGATTACTATTAATTTGAAAGTTACTTTGTCTTATACACGAAGACTCCTGTCATATAGAAATTACTTTGACGGAAGAATACTGGACAGATTTTTAATGGGTATAAGTCACTCATTTCAATGGAGCAACATCAATTTACACCAGGTAAGTATTTGGTCCACTGAGTTTAACTGAGTTATTTGTATCTTTTTACATTTTGCCAAAACAAAAACAATGGTCAAGAACTGTAGGAAACAAAATACTTCATAAATACACTGTTTGATTACAGTCTGAGAACACTGTCTTGCTGTTACCACTCCGAAGAGCAACATGTTTCCACAAAACAAGACAGAAATATTTAAAATTAGACAACCAAATAAATAAAGGTGGTCAAACAAGCTTAAGGGTGGGATTTTCAAAAAAAAAAAAAAAAAAATACCACCACACAAAAAACCCCCCTCATCTTTGGCCCAATTCTGCTCCCATTGATTTCAGTGAGAGCAGAGTTAAGCCAATACTGAATGCTTTCTAAAAATCTTACCCACATTACACAATAGGTTGGGTTTTCAAAAGCACCTATGGGATTTAGACACAGAAGCACCATTGAAAGTTAATAGGATTTGTGGAGGTTCTATTGAAAATTTCCACTGGTATTCCCCTGTATATTTCTGGCATATGGAATTGCCTCACTAAAAGGAAATCCAAAAATTTTTTCCTAGTTCCTCATTCAAATGAGTTTTCAAGAACACACAAATTTATATGTAAATAAATGAACAACAAAATTCAGTCAGTGCAAGTTAGGTCTTGCTGTGCAGAAATAAACTTGCATACAGCTTGATTTGAAGGTAAGGTTAAACTGTAGACAACAGGCAGCTTGATTTGAGGGTAAGATCAAACTGTGACAGGCTGTGTGTTGGATACTGTGTTTTAGGGCTAGTTAAGATAAGTGGGAAAACCCTGAACCAATAGGCTTGAAATGTATTTAAGGTAGGGACATAAGCAAATGGTCCGTATGCGATCTGCAAAGCAACATATATGATGTCCAAACCAATTATATTCAAGAAGTATCTATGTTAGAAGCTAAGAAAAATTTATATTAATGGTGTAGTGTGTGATATGATTCAGAACTGTGGTACCCTGTACCTAAACTCACTGCATCTGGGCCTGCTCAGCGTAGGGATAGAGCTGTTACATGCCTAATAAACTAACCTGAGTGATGAGCTGGAGCTGAACTGAGTTTTTGGATCCTAGACAACCAGATGAAGTGTTCTCCCAGAAATGGGCAAGGTGTTCTGGGTAAGTCAAAAGGAAAAGTCTGAGGAATCCCAATGGTCAGTCAGTAACTCTTTTAAAAACAAACATTCACTTTAGACTAGCATTCCCATCTAATCCACAAATCCAGAATTGCTTAAATCAGGATTCCATTATAAGCTGAACTCTGGAATCAGGGGAGAAATGATCATCAAGTTGTACTCAAAGTTAACTAAAATTAGAGTCAGCTCAAGAGGCATCTGCTTTAACTTCCCTCTTATAGAAGTTAACTGATTTCTGTCCAAAAAAAGGATAAGCATTCCTTTGAATTCAACTGACATTCATACTGAAACAAAGAAAACTCAGCCTTAAGGTCAAGTGTTTCTGGTTTATAAGACATGAATCAGTTTTGTTGGCTTAGAAATAGTGAATACACGTACATTTTTCACCATAAAAAAATTCGATACTGGTAAAACATAGCAAACATCCAGCTTCTGTCATAACAGAGAACAGAAAGTACCTTGAGTACATCTTTTCATTCTTAGACTAATAAAGGAGGTTTGTAGTTGTCTAAGCAGTTGAAAAATTTTCCACAATGTCCCTTTGTCACTCCCCCCACTTTACCCATTTTACAAATAGCCCTGAAAAGTTTTTCATCCTTTTCACTGACTTGCTGTGCATAAGAGGGCCTCTAAGTCTTCCTTTCCAATCTATTTCATTTTCTGTACCCACTACTTGTAATGTTCGCTGTGTGAAAGTTTCTGCCATCAATTTCACTAAACAACACGCTGTAGTCGTGGATAAGTAGTGACGATATTTATCCAGCCGGCAGCAAAGAAAGTTCAAGCATTTAGTACAGAAGGAGATGAAAGGCACCATGTTTGTTTTAGATTACAATATTTAAACACAGCATATTTTATAGCAACCTATATGGAACATGTAAGGAGCAGCACAGGTTGCAAGAGAAAAGAGTTTGGAGGAAGCACCAGGGAGCCAGCCTGTGTGCATAGGGCACACTTGCAGCATCTCTGTAAATAGGTCTTAATACAGAGGCAGATTAGTTTTACAAGCATGGAGTCCTTTCATGTTATTATCCAGCATATGGTACAAGAAACATATCTACAGTGGTCAGTACAGTGAGACCCACAGCAAGAAAAAGCATGTGATTAACAGGAAAACAAATCAACATCTAAAGACAGAGCCAATAGGCACCATGGAGTTACTCAGACCACCAGGAATGCTGGATTTCCAGACAAAAAGCCTCACAAGCATAGAAGCAAGAGTATGAGTCTGCATGCAGAGCTGGCCCTGGAGGATAAAGATAAGAAAATGAAAGTAAACCTTATTTATGATCTCATTTGAGAAAAAGGATGAGAAGTGAGACCGTTATTTACATTGTTGCCAGGAATAATGCCTGAAATTCCAGAACAGTTGATAAATTGACAAATATTGGGACCACAGACAGAATTAGATAGTTAAGAGATACTGGATTGATTGACTGATTTTTATCCAAAAATCAAGATTCAGAAAAGGGAGTAGATACTTACATTGCAGAGCTGAGAACTCTGGCAACCCCAGATAGCTCTGAAGACATTAAAGATTCCCTAACTACAGGCAAGATTAGCTTGTGGAATGTGATTCCAGCTTAATGGGAGATGGTTGAGCTAAATAGACTAACCATAGAGAAATGCCTCCAAATATCATGGGCAATTGAAGTGTTCAGGGAAAGGCTCAAAACAGTGATAACCAAACAGTACAGAACAAGTACACAGGTTCAAGCTACAGGAACCCATGAAGCAGGAAACAAAAACAGGACATTTGACAATTTCAAAACTGTTTTTCAAAAATGTATGACTTGGGAAATTAACAGAAACCAACACTTTACCACAAACAGTTCTGGTTTTGCATTTTCCAGAGGAAAAAAATGTTTATTAAAAAAATTCCCCAACAAGCTGTAGTATTAGCTCATGCAGACCAAGTGGGGAACAGGGGTCAGAATTCTTGGAGGACCAGAGGAAGATTCTTTGGGAAATCCATACAAGAATCATGCAGAGGAGTCATTCCATAATTCGTAACAAAATGCCCTGATCATCTCAGCCCTCTGCACAGTAAAGTCTTTCCCACAGGCCTCAGAATTTAGTTACAGTTTATGCTCTAAAATACCTCTGCAATTATAGCAACCCTCTTAACACACAATACAGTTCTTAAGAACCAAGATGTTGCAAAAGAGGAATAAAAAGGAATAGTTTTTATAGACTTGTGCTGAATTAGGTGCTGTCATGCATGCGTGTATAAATTCCACCCTAGTAAAAATGTGAACACTTAAAAAGAAAAAGCATAGTTTTAAATAGATTACTAGGAATACAATGTAGTCTTGGGACATATGTTTTATTGCGTAAAAAGTTCTAACAGGGGATGTTTTACAGGGTCATTATTACAGTCTTCAGTTGCCCTATGAGGCACAAGCCAAAAACTTACTGCCTTCAGCCATTGGAAATGTGCATTAAATGACCACATAAAGCACACCCTGGAGAATCTTATGGAATTTGCTAGTAACATGCTTCGCAGGGTTTTCCCTCCTCCTCCCCACCCCAGAGGAAAAAAAAGGAAACAAGACCAGACATTTTTTCCCCTAACTTCTTTTAGTTTAGAAACTATGCATATTCTTTCCCCAAAGCACACTCTGAACTTGCCTTAGAGTTCCTAGACATGATGTATGTGCATTGAAAGGAAATTACACACACACACACACACACCATTGAAAATGGCCTAGCCATCAGGGAAGCATTGCTTAAAGTGGCAGAATTGTTGAGAGGCATTGTGAAACATGGGCTTTAATTTTAGTTTCTGAAATGCACAGTCGACCGTGTTCAAACTTTAACTACAGATGTGTCCCTTTCAATGATTGTTATTAAAGAGACTCATTCTGTGTATAATATGCATTCTTCAATGCTAAATTATAGACCTTGTGATGAGATTGCTGATATTTTTGCCTTGTTTTTAAAATGATAAATTTACACACATATGGAATCGGCAACTTGCCTCAACCAGCCAATCGGATGCAGGCACTGGATGATCTGTATCGATACGCATATCATAAAATAAGAGACACTACTTGAAAGCCTTTGCTGTCACGTGGATGTAATTCATAAAGTCAAAATGGCTGAGACCATAAAAAAATTTACTTTGACAGCAAAGACCTGTGATAATGGAACTTGATACTCTAAGCAAAAAAAAAGAGCTCTCACCCATGCTTGTAGCTATTTGCATAGCTTGAAACTAACTCAGACATTCTAGGGTTAGAGTGACACACCACGAAATTCCATTGAAGTCCTGCCATGATGCAAGGAAATTAACTAGTTAACTTTAAGACTTTAAATTATAGCTCCAGACAATAAACCTTTTCAAGATAATGCACTTGTTTTTGCTGGGAAAAATAAAATCAAAAGCCTATTTATATATCAGTTGTTTTATGGTAGTGCCTAAAAGCCACAACCATGGTTGGGACTCCATTGAACTTGAGACTTTCCAAATGCACTGTAAAAATTTCCCTACCCTGAAGAACTCACAATCCAGATAGACAAGACAGATAAAGGAACTATTATTGTCAGCATTCTATAGATAATGAACTAAAGCACAGAGAGATTCCATAAAAACTAAGTATGTCAGTAATTCCAGTGACTTCTATGGGACTACTCATGTATGTAAAGTTAAGTACACACGTTTGTGGTATCAAGACATAAATTAGTTGGCTAAAGTCACACAGCAAGTTTGTGGTGACACCAGGAGTTAAACCCAGATCTCCTAAATTATAGTCCCGTGCTTTAACCATAAGGCCATACCCGAGAGAGAGAATGGTCTAATAGTACAGACACTCAATGCACAGTACTTGTGTTGAAGTCTGTAGGGTTTGTAGTCCCATGTGTATGAATCATGATTTTATGTGTAGGCATCTTTACAATTTATAGGAATCTACCATCTGCTAGGACAATTGCTATTTTGTGAGGAAGAGTTGATGCAACATGTTACTCTAGGGGGAATTCTGTGCCACTGCACAAGCACAGAATTCATGTCTTCCACAGCTTTGTTTTCTTGCAGAAAAAAAATGACTTTCTGACAGGGAAGCAAAGGAAAGCTGCAAGACCAGTCATGCACCACTCCCCAGCAGTGCAGGTACGTTGTTTCAGGCACCCAGCAGAGAGGTAAATCTCCATGGAGCTGTAGACACCCCAGCCAGTAGCTCCTACCATGAGCCGGGTTGAACTGCTAGTCCTGGCTGGGCTGCAGGCAGGAGAGGATGGGACTTCCTCTTCCCCTGCAAGGAGTGGCATCATCCATGTCCTCCCCTGCTTCCTCCCCACTTCTGTGGGAGGGGTCACTGTACAGGGTGCTGCTCCACCATCCACTCAACCCCCATGCATCCAGACCTCACTTACCCAGATACCCCCGCAAAGCCTCACCTGATAGATCCAAAACCCTTCCGTACCCGAACCCCACCCCACTGAACCTCAATCCCATGAATCTGGAGCCCCTCTGCACCCACACCCTTTGGCTCTGGATGCTCACCCCTGAATCCAGACCACTCCCCACTGAGCTCCCTGCACTCAAACCCCCACTCTGATGCCCGACCCTGAGCCCCCACATCCAGACCCTCAACACTGACCTCCAACTAGCTCCACCCAGACCCCCACCCCACCAAGCCCCACTCTCCCAGCACCCAACCCCCCCCACTGAGACCCCCACATCCAGACCCCTCCACTGAGTCCCAACCACCTTCACCTGGAAGCCCCTACAGAGCCCCATTGCCCCTGAACCTGGAACCCCTCCAACAATCCTCTGTGTATCCAAATCACCCCACACCTAAACCCCCCACTCAGGTGCCTGCACCCAGATTGTCCCACACAGAATCCTCTTACCCCACACCTGGATCTCTCCACACTTGGATCCTGCCTGGTTGAGCCTGTCTGCCCCACACTTGGCACACCTGTGACAGAAGGGCAGGGTCCCATGGTGTTTCTGGGACAGTCCCAGGGTTTGTGCTGTGTCAGGGTCAGGTTCAGCCCCACAGCTGAGTCTGTGTCCCAGGGGAGGGAGGGCTGCAGGGTGATCTTCCACAGTCATGCAACCAGTGGCCTGTGCTCCCACTGCCATACTGGAGCCTCTGCATTTATTTATTGACAAATAAAACTTGGAGAATTTTAAAATATTGTGTGCAAAACTTTTAATTTAGTGCAGAATTTTTAATTTTGCAGCACAGAATGCCCTCAGGAGTAAACATGTTACATCGGAGATATACTCTTATCAAGACTACACATTTGAACCCTTTTGTTTCCGTTTTCCTTAATTTTATCACTCTTTCAGATTGAAAAGTAGATTTTAGCTCTGTTTGGAAAACAAGGATAATAGGAGTGTCAGGCCCAGAAATAATTGTAAAAAGCAAAACAATTGTAAAAAGAAACAGTAGGCTAGAGCCACAAAATGATTTGTGCGCCCAAGTCCAAAACTCAGCTCCTCAAAATCTCTGCTCAGCTGCTGGCAAACCCTATAGGAATTTAAGCTCCTTAAGCACCTAAGTTTCTGCAGTTAAGCATGTGCAAAAATGCTTCAGTTCTGAAGACCAGAAACTAGCTCATGTCTAAGCACAATGGGATCTGCCAAGTAGATATTTCTCTGCCTATCTTGCCTGTGAGCCACAATGCTAAAGGGGTGTTCAGAGCATGCCTAACCCCCTCACTAAAAACAGACAAAGGAGGTAGTACCTTTAGGAAAGAGGCCACTCCACTATATCGCCCCTTATAGGTGGATGTGGCATTGTAGCAATTGTGGCAGTTTGCCTCTTGCATTCTTCAGCCTATTCCAACCGTAGGAGTGGCCTGACCCTCCAAACAAGGTACATTCAAGAGTGCGCCCTCCTCCACAGGTGAAGTCCTTTAAATAGGGCAATAGAAATATAAAAACAACTAAATCCTCAGCCCCAGTGAGGTTAGCCTTCTGAACCTGCTGGCCACTCTTCTCCCTCATAGTCAAGCCTCAGCTATAATGCAGTTGTCCTCACATCTGTCCATAGTTTCACTCCACCCACACAATCTAGAGCTGTCACAGTTCTCCAACTCTTCCCTAAGACTTACCTCAGGCACATACTTCTTACTTCTCTACTCTTCCAGCCTTCTATTAGGCCCCTTCCCAGAGACAGGAAACACCATGTCTTTTCTCATAGGTGCCAACTCCATGGGTGCTCTGGGGCTAGAGCACCCATGGGGAAAAATGGTGGGCGCTGAGCACCCACCGGCAGCTCTCCCATCAGCTCCCCCACAGCACCAGTGGGCCCTGCAGCTCAGCACCTCTCCCTGCATCTCCCACCCGGCACACACAGCTGTTTTGCAGTGTGCAGGAGACTGCAAGAGAGCAAGGAGGAGTAAGGACACAGTGTGCTCAGGGGAGGGGGTAGGGTAGGGAGGGAGCAGAACTGGGCAGGAAAAGGCAGAGCAGGTGTGGGGCCTGGGGGAAGGGGTGGAGTTGGGGAAGGGCCTAGGTCAGAGCCAGGGATTGAGTACTCCCTGGCACTTTAGAAAGTCAGCACCTGTGTCTCCTCTTCCAAATGACTCTCTCTCTCTCTCTCTCTCTCTCCTCTTTTTAAGTCCTTCCCCTTCACCTGACCACACTCTCTCCAGGTGCAATCAGTAAGGTGACTAGTACTCTCAGGCTCCATTAACTTCTTCACTGCCTTTGGAGGGTTTCTACCCATAATTATATTTCCCCACCCCCTTTAACCCAGTGGTTATCACACTTTGACATGATGTGAGCGACCTACATTCAAATCCCACCTCTGCCTCCTGCAGAGAACAAATTAGAACTCAGTTCTTCCACATCTCAAGTGACTGTCTGAGCCACTGGGCATTGGGGTATTCCTACCTAGGGCTCTCAATCTCTCCTGTGGAACATTTTAGGACACATCCCTCATTTTAGCATTTTCTATTAGCTAGTTTAGGCAGCTCCTTGATCAGCTTGCTGGCTTTTTGTGGATCCTATTCTTATGTGCCTAACTCCTCTCATGCACTGAATATGCAGCCTGGATACCCAATTCAGGTTTGTGGATTCCACTAGGCAGCAAGGCATCTAAATGTTAGGTATTGCAATGCTTAGTTTAAGTCCCCTTTGTGCAGCTAGCCCAGTGTTTTTAGAGTATCAGAAATTAAAAACAAACACTACCATGCACTCAAATTTAAAACTTAAACTTAAATTTAAAATCTTAATATTCCATTAAATGTGTCCTATATTTTTTCATCCAGCCTTGCTAGCTACCTCTGTGTGAAAATTCACAGGTTTCAGAGTAGCAGCCGTGTTAGTCTGTATTCGCAAAAAGAAAAGGAGTACTTGTGGCACCTTAGAGACTAACAAATTTATTAGAGCATAAGCTTTCGTGAGCTACAGCTCACTTCATCGGATGCATTTAGCTCACGAAAGCTTATGCTCTAATAAATTTGTTAGTCTCTAAGGTGCCACAAGTACTCCTTTTCTCTTTGTGTGAAAATTATATCTCTTGCCTTTACTAACAAGCCTGTCCCTCCTATCACATTCACTGAGTACGAATACAGTATTCGGCATTCAAGGTAATCACCATGGCTACCACTGTAAAATCAGTACCATTGGACTGTGTGGCACCACTGAATGAATTTAAGGAAAAGAAAAGTTCAGCGAAAGTGCTTAATTTGTAATTAAAGAGGTGCCAGAGGTCAAGCAATATACATTTTTTTTTTTTAACTTTTATAACTGACATGGCAAGCCCAGAGGTCCTGGGGCTATAAATTTCCAACCCCAAAGGTACGGGGCTCAGCATTGTATCATTGTAAGAGAAATGTTACACAAACATCATGGTACCCAAGAAAAAACAAAACAAATACAAAATTAGATTTCAGATATAAATTGAGTTTTGATGTAAAAAATTGCATTTTATAAAAATTTGCCAGTGTACAGCAACTGTCAGAACTGCATTGTTCTGTGTGCATTTTCACTATTAGCAATTCTCTCTCTAAAGCAGTATGTTTTCATGCTATCTTGAAGAGAAATCAAAGAAGAATCTTTAATTAGTGCTTATAAATATCCTTTTAAAGGGAGGCAATGCTTTGGGATTACCTAAACTAATTTTGCTTTAACTGTGTACTTATTAGCTTAGACTCATTTCTTTCCCCTCGTTCTGTGTTCATATCATAATCATAGTCCCAAAATGGAAACCCACTGCCCTGATCCATAGACTCATTCAGTTAAATGCTTACACTTGTTAGAAAATTGAATTCCCTCTGTACTAGGAAAAGAAATTAAAATAAATGCTGTGAAATCACTTAATACTATTGAATTTAATTAGATAATAGCAGACCTCATTAGTGAATTCAACTTTTACTCATCACTGTTTCAAAAACAGCATTAGCGATTATTTTCTTAATAACCAAAAAGTAAAGTAAGTAGATGCTACACACATCTCTACCTCTTCTGTTTCTATTTATATATTTACTTGAGTCCCCTGATGTTTCCTTTCATAAATCAAAGTTTAAAAAAAAAGCCTCAGTAAACCAAGCTGGAAAATGGACTTTTCCCCTCTTTTCAATATAAAAACATTTGGAATTTTTTTAAATCAATGTTTGCTCACAAAGACTTGGTGTTTGATTGGTGCTTTGATGCAGAATATGTCATGCTTAAGACCCAGGCAGACTGTGAAGAGCTACAAAAGGCATAGGCGCCAACTTCCCCTCTGCCTGGTGGGTGCTCGACCCTTAACCTACCCATGGCCCTGCCTCTTCCCACCCCTGCATCGCCTTCACTCTGCCCCCATTCCACCTCCTTCCCCCAAGACCCCACTCCTGCCCCGCCTCTTCTCTGCCTCCTCCCCTGAGCACGCCACATTCCCGCTCCACCCGCTCCCTCCCAGAAAGTCCTAAGAACTGCCAAACGGCTGTTAGGCAGCAGTGGCATGAAGTGCAAGGAGGGAGGGGGAGGAGCAGGGATACAGTGTGCTCAGGGGTGGGGGTGGAGAAGATGCAAGGAGCTGGGCTGCCTGTGGGTTCAGAGCACCCACTAATTTTTTGGGAGCACCCATGGAGTCGGCACCTATGACAAAAGGATCTCTCAAAACTGGATGACTGGGCAACAAAATGGCAGATGAAATTTAATGTTGATAAATGCAAAGTAAGGAACATTGGAAAGCATAATCCCAACCATACATATATAATGATGGGGTCTAAATTAGCTGTTACCACTCAAAAAAGATCTTGGAGCCATTGTGGCTAGTTCTCTGTAAATATCCACTTAATGTACAGTGGCAGTCAAAAAAGCAAACAGAATGCTTGGAATAATTAACAAAGGGTTTGATAATATAATAGAAAATATCATGTTGCCTATGTATAAATCCATGGTATGCCCACATCTTGAATACTGTGTGCAGATGTGTTTGCCCCATCTCAAAAAAAGATATATTGGAATTGGAAAAGGTCCAGAAAAGGGCAACAAAAATTATTAGGGGTATGGAACGGCTTCCATATGAGGAGAGATTAATAAGACTAGGGCTTTTCAGCTTGGAAAAGAGATGGCTAAAGGAAACATGATTGATGTCTATAAAATCATGACTGGTGTAGAGAAAGATAAGGAAGTGTTGTTTACTACTTCTCATAACACAAGAACTAGCCGTCACCAAATGAAACTAGTAGGCAGCAGGTTTAAAGTATTTCTTCACAAAATGCACAGTCAACCTGTGGAACTCCTTGCCAGAGGATGTTGTTAAGACCAAGACCATGACCATAAAAGGGTTCAAAAAAGAACTAGATAAATTCATGGAGGATAGGTCCATCAATGGCTATTAGCCAGGATGGGCAGGAATGGTGTCCCTAGCCTCTGTTTGCCAGAAGCTGGGAATGAGCGACCGGGGATGGATCACTTGAGGATTACCTGTTCTGTTCATTCCCTTTGGGGACCTGGCACTGTCCACTGTTGGAAGACAGGATACTCAGCTAGATGGACCTTTGGTCCTACCCAGTAGAGCCATTCTTATGTAATCTGGAATGCAACTATATATGTTGTCAGAATTTCCTTAACTTTTAGAATCACATCTAATTATGAGTGGACCATACGTCATGTTGGATCATTTGGAGTATTTGGTGAAAAGCTGAATAAAGGAACTTCTTAAAGATAGGAAAGTTAACAATCATTAATAGACAGCAGGACAGTAGTTAGGAAGGAAAAAAGTCAAAATTTCAAAATCGTGGAATGCAAAGTTCCAAGCTTTCTGATTTTATTTCAGAAATGGCAACACATTTAACATTTAATTGAAATGAAACATTTTAACACTTCATTTTATAGATCCATAGAGTCTAAGGCTAAAAGGCACCATTGTGATCACCTAGCTTGACCTTCTGCAGAACACAGGTGTAGCAGGGTACTGCAGGGCCCCTCTTGGATCCTTTCCCTGCTGTGACAAAGTCACTCAACACCCTGGGGTTCAGTAACCAGTGGTGCTTTTTATTTACAGGTTGTTCTCCCACCACCTTTTCACCATACACCGCTTGGGTTCTAGTGTCTGCATCCAGGAGGGAAGAGCTACCACTCTGCTTTCGCTTCCCTCTCCTGGCTTCCTTCCTCACAGACTTTTATATAACCCCAGGCTAATTGGGCGGGCAGCTGTCTCCCATTCACCCATTAGGCACAGGTTTTCTCTAGCCAGCTCCAAATTATTTCCCATAATGGGAGATGGTGTGATGGATGGCTGAGTCAGCATTTCTTGCCCAGCACCCTGTCATAACAGGCCTAGGACTTCCCTGAATTAATTCTTGCTTGAACTACAGCACATCTTTTAGAAAAACATCCAATCTTGACTTTAAAATAGTCAGTGATGGAGAATCCACCACAACACTTAGTCATTTTTGTCAACAGTTAATTACCCTCACTGTCAAAAACTGCTTGTGAATTTGTACAGCTTCAACTCCCAGCCATGGTATCTTGTTATCTTTTGTCTGCTAGACGCATTACCAATTTTTTATTCCGTCTGGCATTTACAGACTGATCAAATCACCCCTTAACTTTCTCTTTGTTAAGCGGAATAGATTGGTCTCCTTGAGCATATCACTATATGGCATGTTTTCAAATTCTTTAATCATCCTTATGGCTCTTCTCTGAACCCTCTCCAGTGTACCAACATCCTTCTTGAAATGTAATCATAACTGGCCAGAGTATTCAAGCAGCAGTTGCACCAATGCCAAATACATAGCTTGGTTCAATATTAAACTGCATCTGCCTTAGCTTCCACAGTGGTTCATGGGAGTTGGATTCAGGTGCCTCTGTGGCTCCTTAGTCAGACAATTTATCTCATGAAGCACTTTGGTCATAGGACCCCCATGATGCACAAGCCTGATTCAGAGGGGAGACCACAGTGCCTCATGGACAATATAGTCCACCCAGGGAGCCTTCCTATACAGGAGAATGAAGCACCAAAGCTATTACTCCCATGAAGCACTGTGTCGTTCAGGGGGATATGGGTTAATGTTGACCTGAACAGAAACAAAAACAAAATCCATTGTCTGGCAAATCACATTTTTGCTTGAATTCAATCTGACTCAAAATGAAATATTTCATTTAGATTTTCCTGATGGAAAATTCAAAATACAGCAAAAAAATCAATCTCAGAAAATTTAAATTTTGCAGAAAATACATTTTCCATTTTTTTTTAAAAAAGCATATTGATGGAAGACACCTAACAGGTTGTACAAACATACAATACTTGCCAACAGTGTTGGAAGGGTTACAAGTCATAACATTGTAGCACCCATTTTTAAACTTAAATTTTACTGAAATGTATGTTATTTTTAAAATAACTTTACAGAAGATACAGATGCTGCAGAAGGAACAATTACGACAATATGCACAACACAAAGGAAGCTGCACTTCCTATTGCCTTTATTTTCTCTTTTGTCTTGAATAATAAAAAGAGAAAATTTATAACAGTCACAGAAAGAAAGGCCATCAACACTGAGGACCCATATGAGAAAAATATTTAATAATCCTCATGGAAGTGGAAATATAAAATAAAGCAGAAATGAATAAATAGGCAAAACAATCCCACTGATCCAAAGGAACAGGATGGAAAAAACATAGTGAACAGCTGACAAAGCCTTTTTAGCATTATTTAAACATTGTCAGAGTTTACAAGATTCTACAATAAAACAACCTATCTGCTGATAACTCCCCTAACGCTAATGGCTAGCATAAGGAGCAACCATCTTCCTCCAGACAGATTTCCTGCCAATGTGCCTGCACCAGAGAGCTAATGTTAAACAATGAATTTATCAGGAGTGTTTATTATATACTTTATTAGTGTAACCAACAAATACCCTCTACAAACCACTTGTAATCAGATTTTTGAAGAGTTCAAAGAACTGACTCTGAAAAATCAAATTTGAGTCCAGTCAAAACACAATTCTAATTTTTATTATAATATTTGTATCATTAACTTCTACAAGACCCTAAATAAGAGAGAGCCCCAATTCAATTTATTTTTTTCACAGAGCTAAAAAACTGTCTTGTTTAATAATTAGTCTAACAATAACAATAGTCTGATGCTGCTTGTCAAGCTTCCTTCCCCACTCTGAACTCTAGGGTACAGATGTGGGGACCTGCATGAAAACCCCATAAGTTTATTTTTACTACCTTAGGTTAAAACTTCCCCAAGGTACAAGCTATTTTACCTTTTGTCCTTGTACTTTATCGCTGCCACCACCAAATGTCTAACAGATATATATAACCGGGAAAGAGCCTGCTTGGAAGTGTCTTTCCCCCCCAAAATCCTCCCAAACCCTACAGCCCCTTTCCTGCAGAAGGTTTGATAAAAATCCTCACCAATTTGCATAGGTGAACACAGACCCAAACCCTTGGGTCTTAAGAACAATGAAAAAGCAATCAGGTTCTTAAAAGAAGAATTTTAATGGAAGAAAAAAGTAAAAGAATCACCTCTGTAAAATCAGGATGGTAAATACCTTACAGGATAATTAGATTCAAAACATAGAGAATCCCTCTAGGCAAAACCTTAAGTTACAAAAAGGCACAAAAACAGGAATCTACATTTCATTCAGCACAGCTTATTTTCTCATCCATTTAAAGAAAACAGAATCTAACACATATCTAGCTAGATTACTTACTAAGTTCTAAGACTCCATTCCTGTTCTGTCCCTGGCAAAAACATCACACTGACAGAGCAAGCTTTTGTTTCTCCCCCCGCCCTGCCAGCTTTGAAAGTATCTTGTCTCCTCATTGGTCATTTTGGTCAGGTGCCTGCGAGGTTATCCTAGTTTCTTAATCCTTTACAGGTGAAAGGGTTTTTCCTCTGGCCAGGAGGGATTTTAAAGGTGTTTACCCTTCCCTTTATATTTATGACACTGCTCTAACAATTAGTTTCTTCTGGAAATCTAAACATAAGTTGGACCACCATAAAATGTGAAATACAGAAAGGTATGCCCAACACTTTTCAAGTGCTCTCTAATATTGTCAAAGGATTTCCTCTTCTTAACCAGTGAAGCAGTCTATCATCCTTATGAAATCTCATCTGATAATCTACAAAGAGGCTATCACCCTCTATTGATTGCTCAGCTCTCAAGATTTTATTAGAGATTAGACAATAAGGAGCAGGAAATAATTTGTTCCTTCGATTTGACCTACAGACTTCTTAAAAAGTAAAGATAAAATTGACTCAAATTATTAAAGCAGGAGACAGTCCTGGCTCAGACTCAGTTGTTTAACTAATTAGCCCCCACTTCTGATATTTTAATACTGTCAAACTTTTTTGCTAAATTCAATTTTACAATATACATATTAAATATTTCTTTATTTTGTGATAAGTCTTTCAATGATACGGGTATGACCTCTGGAACAACATCCCCCTCCATTTCTTTTACAATATTTTTAAAGACTACAGAACTCAACAGGAGACCACCCACTGAAATCAATAGACATTAGATCAAGCCAAAAAATATTTCTCTGGGTGATCACTCAAGAGACTTTGGAAAATAGAAGAAGAACAGTAACATTCCCCTCAATGTTGAAGTTTTTCAAGTAAAAATATTACCTTGTTTTTAAAATGCTTAATGGAGAATTAAGATTAGCAAATCATGATCTCGAAGAAAGCCATGCATAGGACAGTGGTCTTTTCCTATACAATTTTGAAATGATAAATTTAAATTTAAAGACAACCTATTGATATGGTAGAATAAACACAAATCTATTTAATAAATGCAAGTCATCAGCTGCCTTGGCAATCTAGTAGTTTGAACAAAGTGCTGTAATGTAGAGGGTCTATGGCTATGTCTACACTGCTATTAGACACTTACAGCTGGCCTGCACCAGCTGACTCAAACTCATGGAGCTTAGTTTAATTGCACTGTAGACATCTGGGCTCGGGCTGGAGCCCAGGCTCTAGGATCCTGTCAACTAGTTGGGTCCCAGAGCTTGGGCTGGAATCAGAGCCCAAATGTCTACACCACAATTAAACAGCCACTTAGCACAAGCCCCACAAGCCAGAGTCAGCTGGCGTGGGCCAGCCACAAGTGTCTAATTCCAGTGTAGGAATTCCAGAAGAGACTTGAGGTCCTTTTCTGTTCTCACATTGTAGAGGTGATACAGCAAAAGCAAGGATTTATTCTCTCAGGAAGATATCTTCTTATGAAGAGCACTGATGAGCTCTGGAATGACTTGTGCCCAGGCCTCTTCTATTGAAGTCAAGATTCTGTTTATTAATGGGCCTTCAGTGGGCAGGGGGCAGGACGTGTATAAAACAGGGACATATTCTGCAGCTTTCAGAGATGCTGAAGGATCTTGCCAGACCAAAGAACTATCATTATATAAAATAAATTAACTTGGGAGCTTAGATATTTAGTCTCTCTTAAGTGAAATTTTATTTGACAAAGGAATCAAATTCCAAATCTGAAAATGTATCTGGGAAAACAGAATAGTGTGGCAAATATACAGCAGACATGCCATGCTCCTGATGTGGGACAGAACCTTCTGATTTTAAGATGTGCCCTATAACTGCTGTCTACTTCCTCTTTAAATGAAGTTCCTCTTGATTCAGAAAAGTATATTTACATAGGGCTGTGCTATCAAGTACTGACCTTCAGAAAGAAGTTTATAGTTGCTGCACATCCTCTGTAACACTGCAGTGTTCCACTTCGTGTTGAGTCAAACACAGAGACAGGAACCAGTTGCAAAGATAGAGAGAATACAGCCAGGTTAGTTTATCGCTGCCTTAGTTCTCTGCTTTGTCATAAATTATTTCTTGTAAATTAAATTAATTAATTAATCTAAAACTTATCACTGAAATATCTGCAAGTCATTCAGAGCAATCTGTGCTAACTGATCAGCAAGATATTGGTGCCCTGCTCCCTCAGCCTGGGAGTGCTTGCTGACCAAGTGAGCAATCAAGAGGAGATTATGAGCCATAATCACTCATTTAGAGAAAGAGATGGATAGACATGGGAACATGGAGGCCGTTGCCAGAGGCGTCCAATGCTCAGGACAACGGGAAACCAACTCATGTCTTTCTGAAATATTGTTGATAGAAGTTTTTTTGCATGTTTTTAGATTTATTTCTGTGTGAGAGTGATGGCAAATAATTGGACAATAGCAAATTATCCTAGTATTGAATTCCAAATAAATATCAGATAAAATTATTTTTGAGATATAATTTTTTTCTTCTGAGATATTAGTCTTCTAAAATGCATAAAATGACATGTGGTGAGTGTCGACATTTGCAGGAGGAAGTCAACACCAAACTTTCCATTTTTATATTAATCAACTTCAGAGCAAATCCCCTTCATATTAATATCCAAATATTGACATCAATGATGTTGCGTTATGATGACTGTAATGGGGTCTGCTTACCCCGCACTAGCCCAGACAGGGTTAAGCCCATATTATTGACAGTGGGAGTCCCGGCTCCCCGGTGAGACTGGGCATACTCCAAATGCTCTAGCAGTATAAAGGAAGGAAGCCCAGCTCATTCTGGGCTTGAGGCCACAGGGGAAAGACCCCTGACTGCCCTAGGAATCAAAGTCTTCCTGGGCCCGCCTGAGCCCCGGCGACTGAAGGAGCCACCAGAGGTGACCAGCTCAGCTGACCACAGAGAACCCGATGTCTCATGGGAGACCCCAGCACAGACACTGGTAGGAAGTGACCCAGGGAGGGTGATGGAGTGGTACCTCCCAACCATGAAACTCCAACATGTTTCAGTAGGACCCACCCGCTGAGTCAGTGGCAAGTTGCTACGCCACTGTTAGGGCCCTGGGTCGGGGCCCAGCAGAGTCGGGTGAGCCCAGGCCCCCCCTAATGGGGCCGCCATACCCCTTGGTGGGCACCCCACCCCTTTAGATTCTGGCCGCTGGGCCACACTGCCCTGCACTGAAGGGCTGCCCTATAGACTCTGGCCGCTAGGCCACGCTGCCCTGCACCTAAGGGATGCACTGACCTAGGGGCATAGACCATCACAATGACTTAAAACTTAAGTTTCACACAGAAAAATCTCTCATATAAAGTCTCACAAAAAAAAGGAATTTTCAAGAAAAAAAGAAAAGACCTACTGACTAGGGTTGCCAACTTTCCAGTTTCTGGAAACTGGACAACCCTATTCTGCTCCCTCCCCCTGAAACCCAGGCCCCTGCTCCATGCCCGATCAACCCCCTACCCCAAGGTCCCGCCCTCTGCTCACTCCTCTCCCCCCCACACCCTGCGCCCAGCCCGGGGAGCATCGCACTCTCCCCATTCCACCAGTTACCTGCAGGGGGCAGGCTCTCTCTTCCCACTGTACCTGTCCCCCTGGCATGATCAGCCCATGTCCCTGGCCACCGCAGCCTCCCAAAGCTAGGTTCTCTGTCAGGCTCTCACACTGACCCAGAGTGGAGCAGACAGTGGGAGTAGTTGATGGTCCAGCCCCTTCTACTCCCAGGCACATTTCCAGCTCACTCAGCCTCTGACCCTGGCAGCAGGGCCTGGGCAGGGAGTGGAAGGGGCAGGACCACCTACTTCTCCTGTTGGCCACTCCGCTCTGGGTCAGCATGACAGCCCAGCCACCCAGTCAGCATGGTGACTGCCTGTGAGAGAGCCTGGCTGCGGGAGACGGCAGCGGCAGTGGGAGAAAGACAGAGTGCCTCTCCCTGCCTCAGCATGCCAATCTAGGGTGGCGCTTGGCCCCCTCATGTCCCCCCCTACATGTTGTCCCTGCTCCTGCAACTGGACTTTTGGTATCTGGTCAGTGTTTCTGACTGGACACAGTTAGGTGCCATTTTCGACCACTAGTCAACCCTACTACTGACACTGAAATCCACCTGAGTAGAGGGATGTGCATAGGCTTTCCCCTGGTGTTATTTCAGTTTGAGCTAGAATAGCAGTCCCTCTGCATCAATTAAAAAGGGCGTTGGAGCTACTGGATCTCTGTAAATGCAGATGTGAACCTTCCCCTAGCTTGCCTGTACATAGTTAGGCTCTCCACACCCCAGCCTATCTGGGGCCATTACTTTCCATGGCATGTAGGGCACGTAGAAGTACTGCATAGCCTCTGTGTGGGGTTAAGTGGTACAAAAGGCTTTGTACTGACGCTCTGAACGATGGGTGAACTTCACACTTAGAAAGAAAAGGAGTACTTGTGGCACCTTGGAGACTAACAAATTTATTAGAGCATAAGCTTTCATGAGCTACAGCTCACTTCATCGGATGCATTTGGTGGAAAATACAGAGGGGAGATTGATATACACACACAGAGAACATGAAACAATGGGTTTATCATACACACTGTAAGGAGAGTGATCACTTAAGATAAGCCATGACCAGCAGCGGGGGAGGGGGGGAAGGAGGAAAACCTTTCATGGTGACAAGCAAGGTAGGCTATTTCCAGCAGTTAACAAGAATATCTCAGGAACAGTGGGGGGTGGAGTGGGGGGGGGAGAAATAACATGGGGAAATAGTTTTACTTTGTGTAATGACTCATCCATTCCCAGTCTCTATTCAAGCCTAAATTAATTGTATCCAGTTTGCAAATTAATTCCAATTCAGCAGTCTCTCGTTGGAGTCTGTTTTTGAAGCTTTTTTGTTGAAGAATAGCCACTCTCAGGTCTGTAATCGAGTGACCAGAGAGATTGAAGTGTTCTCCAACTGGTTTTTGAATGTTATAATTCTTGACGTCTGATTTGTGTCCATTCATTCTTTTACGTAGAGACTGTCCAGTTTGACCAATGTACATGGCAGATGGGCATTGCTGGCACATGATGGCATATATCACATTGGTAGATGCGCAGGTGAACGAGCCTCTGATAGTGTGGTTGATGTGATTAGGCCCTATGATGGTGTCCCCTGAATAGATATGTGGACAGAGTTGGCAACGGGCTTTGTTGCAAGGATAGGTTTCTGGGTTAGTGGTTCTGTTGTGTGGTGTGTGGTTGCTGGTGAGTATTTGCTTCAGATTGGGGGGCTGTCTGTAAGCAAGGACTGGCCAGTCTCCCAAGATCTGTGAGAGTGATGGGTCGTCCTTCAGGATAGGTTGTAGATCCTCGATGATGCGTTGTAGAGGTTTTAGTTGGGGGCTGAAGGTGATGGCTAGTGGCATTCTGTTATTTTCTTTGTTGGGCCTGTCCTGTAGTAGGTGACTTCTGGGTACTCTTCTGGCTCTGTCAATCTGTTTCTTCACTTCAGCAGGTTTAATTTGCAAACTGGATACAATTAACTTAGGCTTGAATAGAGACTGGGAATGGATGAGTCATTACACAAAGTGAAACTATTTCCCCATGTTATTTCTCCCCTCCACCCCACCCCCCACTGTTCCTCAGGTATTCTTGTTAACTGCTGGAAATAGCCTACTTTGCTTGTCACCATGAAAGGTTTTCCTCCTTCCCCCCTGCTGCTGGTGATGGCTTATCTTAAGTGATCACTCTCCTTACAGTGTGTATGATAAACCCATTGTTTCATGTTCTCTGTGTGTGTATATCAATCTCCCCTCTGTATTTTCCACCAAATGCATCCGATGAAGTGAGCTGTAGCTCACGAAAGCTTATGCTCTAATAAATTTGTTAGTCTCTAAAGTGCCACAAGTACTCCTTTTCTTTTTGCGAATACAGACTAACACGGCTGCTACTCTGAAACCTGTTCACTCTTAGAGAATACTGTAATAAAAGGAAACACAGGTAAATAGACACTTACATATTGATTTTTATAGGAATCTTTTTCTCAGTTTGAAAAAATATTTTTATAGCAATCCCAGAAGGCTACAGTGTGCTTTTTTTTTGGACAAGCACAGTTCTTCATTGCAAGTGTAAATGATGTTTCTCAATAGAAGCATCAGAGCTCCAATTATTGAACTCCCTATATTGGGTACTATTTAAACAGCTGGCCTCTGTCCTTTCTAAACACAACCACAACCCTACTGCTGATTTATGATTCACTATGGTGTTTTACTGAACTTATGAGCCATAAAGGCCTACTTTTTATGAGGAGATAATCAAGGCCACAAATTTATCACTACACTCTTTTATCTGTCATTGTAAGACAGAATGTTGAATTGGCACTTGGATGATAAGGATCAACTTTGTTTTCTTTACCAGCATTAAAATGTATCCCAAGCTAATAGAATTTTGTTTCTGATTTGACACCTATCACTATTGATTCTAGCGTTGGCAAAGAAACTAAGGATTTTATATGACACTTTCACAGTCATCTTGGAAACGGTTAATGTCAAGTATCTTTAAGAATCATTTGTTGTAAACTGTGCCAATTCAGACTGTAAACATTTTCCTTGTTCAAACTTTGCAGAAGTTAGGGAAAGAACAAAGCGTTTTCTTGTAGTGTGACTTGTGTAGTGAGCAGCTTATCATGTATTTTTCTGTACCTGGAATAAAGATAGAATGACACATGCTGTGACAAGCCGTAAACATACTAAAACCACAAAAGCTTTTCTTGCAGTGTTTTCTAAAAGTTGAGCTGGGTTATTTATTATAGGCAGTTCTGCTCTGACAAAATTTTCACTCAGATCCATATAAGAGACGAAAGAATCCAGAGAAATCTCCATTCATGTCAAACTCAATAAAGCAGCAAGTAATCCTGCCAATCTTGGGAAAAAGAAAAGGAGTACTTGTGGCACCTTAGAGACTAACAAATTTATTAGAGCATAAGCTTTCGTGAGCTACAGCTCACTTCATCGGATGAAGTGAGCTGTAGCTCACGAAAGCTTATGCTCTAATAAATTTGTTAGTCTCTAAGGTGCCACAAGTACTCCTTTTCTTTTTGCGAATACAGACTAACACGGCTGCTACTCTGAAATCTTGGGAAAGTAACCCATCCTCCAGAACTCCTGGCCCAAATGCAAGTACTTGCTGAATGAAAAGGTTTTATGATTGACTAAATGATTCTGCCAGGAACTGGGAAAAATTAGAGAAGCTTTTGAATTAAAGTTTATTTATTTATAAAACTTTACACACTAACTTAGCTCCAGAGTGATTTTAGGTGAAATTACTTCACAAACAGGAGGAGCTAGGAGGATCAGATAGTGTGTATATAAAACTATTGGTAATTTTGCATTAGCAGTCTCCCTGATCTGCAGAGGTCATAAGTCTGTTGCAGACAGAGCTAAAGCCTTGACTCTTTAGTTCAAGACAGCTATGGCAGCTATCACAGACAAACATTAAAGAAAACAGTAAGAATACATTTAATTGTTAAGTATCTTGTATAAGAAATTTAACTAAATAACAGAACTATCTACTGAGCTATCTAGAAAACTGATTAGGCAGCTAGTAGCCAAATATTTATTTATTGAGCTTTTTCTCTCTCTGTAGTCCATTGAGATGCTGTATAGTCCTAAGTAGGCAGTAGGACCTGGAGAAAACAAACAGATGAGTTGGTAATGAAAAAAAAAAGTTCCTTGATTTACCTGATAGAATAGATGACCTTCAAAACAGAAGTATAAGGTAGAATATACAAGTTCCCACACACAAAGAGCTGCTATATTTATCATTTATACTGCACCAAGCTCTATATTATCTAGGTGCCAATACTATTATAAGAGGAGTTGGCAGCAACACCAATAGCTAAGGTTGCCTAACACTTTCCTTATAAAATCCTTTTTAAAATTGTTTATAACTTTGCCAAACATTACTCATTCCAGCTGAAATTTTCCAGGCTAGGGGCCCTATTGCCAACACCCAGCATTCAAAAATCATGAGTCAAATCCCAGAATATCATGAGATTGGTCTCAAAATTGTGAAATGTTTTAAAAGAAGTAATATTAAATTGTGGGTTTGTCTGCCTTCTGATTTTGAACACCCCTTTCCTTACCCCCATGTGTATATGACAATTAGTGTTGCTGATTCTTGCAAAGTTAGAGTGAGTCATGTGGTTTGTGCCCCTATATCCCTACATCAATTCATTATGTATCCTCTTAGTCCCACATCAACTTTCACCCCTCTCTTCAGTCCTCAGATAATCAGTTCTGCACTCCCTTCAGCCTCATATCTGCACCTTGCCTTTCAACACAGCTCTGCTCCTCCTCCATTCATTCCTCCGGTCTGTGGGGCAGCTTTGGAGGCTCTTCAGGTCACCCCCTTCCAGGTCTGGTGGGTCATCTCCAAAGATATTTACCTCCAGTGGCTTGGGGAGGTGGGCAGTCTCAGCTGCAGTCCTATTCTCCCTATTTCTAGGCTCAGTGTTGCAGGATGAAGGAGGGGGGAAAGGGAGGAACAGAGAGGAGCTGATTCCTTTTTCACAAGAGGGAAGGGGGAAGAAGAAAGCAGAGGCACCCTAAGCTGCTAGGCTCTTTCCGTCCTCCCCTCTTGAAAAAACGGTATCAGCTGCTCCCTCTCCATCTTCCCTTATCCAAAAATTCCCCTCAAGTCCTCAGGGAAGAGATCCAGAAGCAGCAGCTCTGATTTGCTGACAACAGAGAAATGGGGAAGGTCATCAGTAAGAGGCGATTTTCTTCCTGACAGTCTGAAAATCAGTTCTGAAGGTTGCCATTCCTGGTGTCATCATTTGACTTGCTACTGAAGGGATCAGTTTCCCTCCAGGATCTTGAATTGAACCCAGGATTCTTGAGTCTCAACATTCCTCTGCTGCAAATATCTGTGAAACCATCTGGCAAGGTGTTCATCTCATCTCCAACCTAACTGAGTAACTGGTGGCAATAGTAGGCTGCTCCTCCACATAGAGGATGACAGCCTAATACTGCCACTAGTTACTCAGTTAGCTGTTAATGACCAGTGTGGGGGTCAGTATGGTTCCATAAGGTGGAATTTCTGTTTTTTACTTTGCTTTTTTTAAAAAAAAATCCTAGAAAATTAAATGTAAAATAAAAAAATATGTTCAAAGAATGTTTGCAAAATCAAGCACTCAAACATTAGCAGTTGTCAGAATTAGGATTGCCCAGCATGGAATTTGCCAAAGGATGCTGTAGTAAAAAATGATGTCCTTTCGCAGATGTGGGATTTATTGTGTCTGCTTTCTTGTACATGGCTGGAAAAGGAAAAGGAGATGGCCAGATATTCTTGGCTGGGTTGACAAGGCTGGAGACAAGGCTGGAGACAATTGGTAGAGCCAATTTCTCAGTGGTCTGCATCTGTAATGTGTCAACCAGGGAATCAGAGATCTCTGGTGCCATGACCCTTGTTCACATCTGGATAGTATTTGCCATTCTTACCAATAGCTGTTCATCAGTCTCAGTTCATCAGTTCATCAACAGTCTCAGTTCATCAGAAAGGAAACAGATGAGGCACTAATCTGATCTTCTGGTGAAGTGCCGTCTGTATATTCCTCAACATATCTGGTTCTTCTCATGGAGTCTTATCCCGTTCCTCAAATACAGACAGATCCTTTTTCAGGTCTGAAGTATCTGGTGCTGGTATTGGTGCTGGCAAGGTAAATGGTGTTGGTGCCCAATGAGGAATATGTGCTAGTGAGGGTATATAGTGTGGAGGGGGAAAGTATGGTGCCTAAGTGCAATTGTATTGCACCATTCCCTGGAATATTGGACCCCTCTGTTGAGCTGCCCTAGTGCTTGAAACTGGTGTTTAAGACTCCCTGAACCCTACAATTACTTACTCATGCTCCCTCAAAGCTCCAATGCAGCTATGGGCACTCAGGCTTACTAGTTTAATTATTTCAGAAACACTGTGGCAGGAAAGCAAGGAACACAGGATTAGCAAAGGAATTTCCTAACTGCATTGACTTTCCTCCTAAAGCACTGAAGAGCTACAGATCTTGAAAAAATAACAAAAATCCTGAATTGTGCTCCCCTTCCTTAGACTCTACTTACTCCTTCTTGTTAGTGCATAGTTCTTTAATGTTTCAGTTGGGCAGAGCCCTTCCTGCTGTCTCTTTCTCTTGTAAGCCCTTATTTGATGCGGTGTTGCTCACCTGTACACACACACACAGAATCCACTCTTAAATAGGGCCCCTGTCTCTCAGACATCAGCCCAAACTCTCAGGGCTTGTCTACACTTGAAACGCTATGGGGTACAGCTGCAGCTGTGCCACTGTACTACTTCAGTGTAGACACTAGCTTTGCCAGTGGGAGAGGATCTCCAGTCATTGTAGGTAATCCACCTCCCTGAGAAGCAGTAGCTTGGTAAACAGGAGCATTATTTCATCAATCTAGCGATGTTTACACAAGGCGTTAGGTTAGTTTAACTATGTCACTCAGGTGTGTTGATTTGTTCATATCCTTGAACAACATAGATATGCCGATGTAAGTTTCCAGTGTACACTAACTTTGAGTCCAAATTGTGAAGGTCCAAATCACCTGGTCATACTTGACCCTCCCCTTGGCAGGCCCCAAGAAAGAACATCTGTAGTTCCATGTAGATGAGCCAGTACTTAAGAGTCATTGAGTATGTCTACACTTCAGGTAGGCACCTGCAGCTAACCCATGCCAGGTAACTCAAGCTTGGCTAAGGAGCTGTTTAACTGAGGTGTAGACGTTCGGGATCAAATGGCAACCTGAGCTCTGGGACCCTACCACCTTGCAGGATCCTACAGTCCAGGCTCCAGCCTGAGCCTGAATGTCTCCTCCACAATTAAGCAGCCTCTTATCTTGAGGCCTGTAAGCCCAAGTTAGCTGGCATGGGCCAGCCACAGGTTTTTAATTGCAGTGTAGACATTCTCATTGAATGTCAATCACCCCCAGACTGCAGACTTGATTCCTGTCAGTGAAGGACCTTCAATAAACAGTCAAACAGACTCCATAATTCAATATAATTATATCCCACTCTATAACAGGCACTTCCTGTGTTATCACTAAAGCTATTGAGGCCGTAATTTGGTGGGGAGGAGATTATTTCCATTTCTGGTGCTGCTTTTGATTTAGCTGGTACCAGATGAGGAATTTGCTACCAGTTTAAGGCCAAGAAGATTCTAGTCTTGAGCCTGTGATGAAAGGGGCATTGAAGCCAGAGTGCATCCTGGCTCCTATGTAACATGGGGTTCAGCATGGAGGGCTAATCTTGGTACCACCCAATAAGCCTGTCAGAGCATTAGGCTGTAGGCAATGAGAAGCTAGATGAGCCTGGAGTGTTAAGGGTCTTCTGCTGGTGTTGGGGACTGAAGGTGTGGCAAACTGCACATTGGGTTATTGAGTGTATCTTGCCCAGACACAGAAGGCACCAGACATGAATGTCTGTTTGCAGTATGATGGCCTGGCAGTAGGTGCACTTCTTGTAGCCCTGATAAGGAGACAAAAGCTCCTGGTACATGGAAAGGGCTAACTACACTAAGCTATCCTATACTAACTAACTGTTTACACAAAAATCTTAAGCTAGGCTATGGAAAGGACTTGTGTAAGGATGGATTCTGCACGCTCTTGGTGATGCAGGTGAAGGAACTGAGACCATTAGAATCATAGAATCATAGAATATCAGGGTTGGAAGGGACCTCAGGAGGTCATCTAGTCCAATCCCCTGCTCAAAGCAGGACCATTGAGGAGTTGCACTTCTTCGTACAGAGTAGGACAATGATGTAACTAACATATGAGATCTCTTGTGCACCCCCCCTAACAGATACTATTAAACGGCTTCTAATATATTTAATATGTAAATAGATAGTTGATGTTGATTTTTATAGTACTACTATTTTATCAGAACGTCTTGCAATTCTGATAAAGGCAAGTCCATTGCCTTACAGAACTCTAAGTATAATATATATATATATATATATATATATATATATATATATATATATACACAATTACCTTTATCAACCAAACTTGATATCATTTTTGATAAGATTACAAGTTTATTTGACAAGACCTATTTTCCATAAAACTATATTTAATTCTTTACTAATTGTGTCCAATATCAACCTTTCTAACTGGCGTACAGTTACCCAGGTCATATGATTTACCCTATTAAAATATAAAAGTCCTATATAACTTCCCCAATGTTAAAAGATTTGTTAAAAATTATTTGTTAATGGTTCAAAGAGCTCAACCATTTATTTTAATACTTTAATACCTTGGGAATAATAATTCCTCATCCTCTGATGATTTTAAAGTGTTCAACATCTTCCCTAGTTACTGAGGGAATTGAAACTATTTCCTTGCCACTTTAAGGTCTGAATACATCTTGCTGCTTCTTTCCAAACACAGAACAACAATAGTCATTGAATATTCATGCTTTTTTCTGCATGAATTTTGTTTATTTCTGATACATTTAAAAAAAAATCTTTCTAATTATCCTTAACTCTACAGACCATAGATTATTCATTGTCATCTTTAGTCTCAATTATCAATTGTCTGCATTTCCTAACTACTGATTTGTATTCATTGCTTCCAAATTCACCATCTTTTCCATCAGTTATATATTTATGTTTAATTGCTAGTTTCGCTTCCTCTCTTACTCAGGATGTTTTTTAACTGAAGCTTTCTTACATGATTAAAGAATTGGGGGTTTGGAGTTATAAATAATACGTAACACAAAATTATCATTTTATGTCTAAATTTTTCTCCCCTCTGGACCTTTTTAAACACCCAAGTTCTTGTGCGTGGGGTATACTTGTTTCTCTTTCTTTCTTTCTCATTCATAGTCACAACAACGTTTTCCTTAATCTCAATATTTGGGGAGAAACGTGTCTAACCAGTGAATGTCCTGCACTTTCTTGTTTGAAAGTATGTCCCTCAGGCATTCTTCTCCCTTCTTCCCTCTCTCCCCCGCCCCCTGGGTTGAAAGATGCAATTGACAAATACAGAGGATAAAATTGGTCAAGGTCTTGCAGCTTTCTATTGCTCAAAGAAAAAAGATATAGCTGTTTTAGTCAATAGAAAAAATACTGTTTTAGCTAATTCAATGAGTGAAAGTAAAGTGAAGAGATTTATTTTCACTGGAGGCAAGGTTGAGTGCCCGAGACAGTTTGCCTACCCTGCTGAATATATATCCACCAAGTAGACACGATGTGTCTAATTCAGATGCAGGTCCCTTTTCTGTTAGTATATTTGCTTTGTTTTTGCAGGTGAAGGATGCCATAGGGGAGATTTTTAATTGAAATCTGGTAGTGGAGGATAGACCTGGGAAAGCAGAATGACTTCCAGCTTTCACTTACAAATTAAATAAAATCCTAAGGGATCTTAAACTGGCAGACGTTTGGAGAAAATTAAATGCTAATGTGTGCAGTTGTATTTTTTACACCCATAGACATCAAATATATAAAAGCATTAACTTCTCTTCTGTTGCAGTGGGTGCACGATATATGCACAGGGTTTAAGGTTAAATCTTACAAAGTAAGATGGAAACTCAATATCAAATCAGGCACTGACAGCATAACGTGCCCAGGCAATTTCAGCCTGAAAGTAGTTAATTGAATGGCTAGCAATCTTTTTTTTTTTTCAAAAAGTATGGCACTATTTCAGAATTAAAGCCCTTGTTGAATACTACAAAGCAAATTATACCTGGAAGAATAAAGTAAATGAATAACTGGGATGGCATGAAATCTCTTGTGCATAGGCTTTTAATAGCTACTGCCACAGAAGGAAAATATTTTAAATGTTTTCCACTTAAGAAGTTTGAAAATGGTTTCTGGAACTCAAGAGAGTGGACAACTAATAATAATGGGAAAGGGTAAACGTTTGTCACGGTGGTCATAAAAGTCATGCATTGCATCACTTTTTTTAGTAAAATCCATGAATCAAATCCTGGCCCTATTGTAGTCAGTGGAAGTTCTGCCATTGATTTCAGCAGGGCCAAGATTTCATCCCACGTTAAACTGTGCATATGAATATGTGGGTGGAGTATTAAGAAATGAATGGGTAGGTGGGCAAATAAATATATAAAGAGTTATACAAATTATCTTTAGAAAGGCCTCAAAGAATAGCCCTTAAAACTGAAGAAAATACAGAACTGGAGAGGGCTGTGGGAACCAGTGTGACTACAAAGACTTAAAATACCAAGAAACAATGAGGCCTTTGCCACAACTGCAGTCAGTAGAAACACTTGAACTGGAACCATCCTGGCATAAAAGAAAGGGAGCTGCTCACAGGGGTCCTCTGTAAGGGGTCTTTACCCTCTTGGTGGGAAACAGCCCAAATCTGTTAACTTCTCTTCTTATGAAGGGTTTTGGGGGATGGGAACACTAAGAGATGGGGTATGTGGTAAGGAGAGTACTGGTTTCCTTTTTATTCTAATATTTTATTTTAATTATTTTCCAGGTTGGGGCCAAAGAGGCACTGGTGGCTCAATCTTATCTTGTGACTGTTTTTCTAGTTTTTGGCAGACATACCTACAGCCTAAAAGAGGCACCTTTTCTGAGGATTCTATATTGAAATAAATAATCTAGAAATCCTGTTAATTGAGCATGCTGAATATGTTCACAGGTTCTTGGTTTTTAAATTTTAAAAAGCAATATAGCAAACAGACACTTGACCCAGCTGCTTAAAAAGATAACAAAATAGATTAAACTAAAGATGCAAGTCTTTTTCTTTCATCATGGGAAATCAGACTTGCAACAGTCTCTCTGGAGCCGTGGTAGCAGTAGCAGGGCAGGATGGAACGTATGCACCATTTTCCCGATAGGAAAACCTTATATGAGTTTATTTAGTGTCCAAAATGAATGTTGTAGATGCACTGAGACAAACCCACTCAACCATCTGCAAACTAGACTCATGCCCTTTGGAAATTGTGAAAGCTATTGGGAAATAGTAGGTCAGAATGAGAGCTGTCCTGGCTGTGAGATGAAGTGACAAAGATAATTACAATACCATATGATTCTCTTTGTCTCACTGGCAGAAGCACAGATTCTCTGTGTCTTTCTCATTTTGGCATCCCATGCCTTCTGGTATCTGGCTGAGTTTTTTGAGAATATCTGGAAACAAAACCTTCAGGGTTATCATGGGTCATTTAGCTCTTGCTTGCTTATCTAAAGCATTCAAGTGTTTGAAGTCTTTTTAGGGCAAACTCTGTATTTAAAATTAAGGTTGAAAATGTAACAATAGAAAAACATTACTACTCCTGACAGTATTCTGCATCCCTGTGGGAGTTCAGAATTCATATGGTCTGCATCTTTCTCTTCCCCCCATGCCGAAAAATGCAAAAGAAATCTGCAGGGGGACATATACCTCTTCCCCAGCAGCCCAGGCAGCATGTCTGTTCTAACATGCCTGGAGCAACCTCAGAGACACTAATCACTGCAGGGGGAGGGGGACTGGGCACGTGTGCCTACAGGGGAGATGTTGATCACTGTCAGAGGGCAGGAATGAGTATGCATGTGTATCAACAAGCAAGAGAGATCCGTGTGGAGGGGTAGGGCTTTTTATTATGCAGGAGGCAGAAATGTAGCAGCCTGCCTGCTAGTTAATTGATCTCATTCTCTGAAGCAGAAATGTAGCACCCTCGTTAGCATTCCCCTTGATAAGGATGGAAGAGGTCCAAGTGACCTTCACAACACACATATGGTTAAGGCATTGCCACTTACTTTGTGGCATCTAATATTGTTAATGTTCCTATCGTTAGTTAACTGTTCCAATTCTTAGTCAGTTCCCCCAGGAGCATAAACCTGTAAAAATTTTAAGATCCCTACATTGCCAGAGTCATGTAAAGCCTTATAAATGGCAGTAAGGGAATCAGCTAGGAAGCTCTATGTGCTTTCTCACTTTTTTTTCCTTTGCCAAACTGGCACAATGGGGTTAGATTACAGCTCAGAATTTGTTTTACTTACCCAATAAAAAAAAGACATTGAGCGCAAATAAAGCATTTATCAAGCAGTCAATAAAATGTCAGGACAATCAGAACCAAGCACTTCCCAAAGTACCCAGCTAAGTCCAGGACAATGGATTAGCAAAACAGGATGACTTTCATGTGTGAAAGTCTGAGCAATTTAAAATGACATTCTACTTTTTTTGTTGTTGTTGCTGTTTGGTGTTCTGTAATGTAATTTAAATGAAAATCCAGGATTAAAACTGCAATGCAGGGTATTAAATATGAAGTGTTTGTTATTTAACTTTCGTGTGATTAGGAAGTGCTAAATAGTTATTGTGACTTTTTTCTATATTGTAGTTGAAATAAATTACCAGAACAATTGAAACTGATGTGATTATAGTGCATTATTTTGACAAATAAATATTTAATTTTTTGGCACATAATTCCCCTAGAAGTAACAATATTTAATGTAACCAATGTATATACTCAGATGAGGAGAGCATTCTTTTACTGTTTATAGCTAATTCCTTTTGAGGAAAAGAATATGCAAAGGCATGAAAAGCAAGACAGTGAAGAAAGCAAACTGCAAACTGAATTTTCCCTGATAAAACAAACAGCTATCTTGGATTGTTTTCCTTTATTAACTAGTACATTTTAATGGCATAGCTCATTCACTGTCCTTCAAGAACAGAACAGCCTGAGAAAAGTGAAAAGGTTTATCAACATGGAATTGTTCACAGGATTAAATGAATGCAAGCAGTTTCAACGACTCTACAAACTGTTTCTTTATAACAATATGGTGAATTACTGTCATTCCCATGATTGGTGGACCTCTGTCCTGCCCTGACTGAAGTCAATGGGAATTTGGTCTGTAGCATTTAGACACAGCTCAATAAATTATTTGTCCTGTTTATGACTAAAACTCATTGGGAATTTTCCTACTAAATTGTTTTTTTGGTCAGAAAATGGCAGTTGGAAGGAAGCTAAAGATATCACTGAAAATTCTATGGCCAATATGGTTAAGAATAAGAAGGAATTCTTTAAATATATCAGGAACAAATGAAATTCTAGCAATGGGGTCTGGTCCAATATTAGATAAAGATGGTAACACTGTCAATTGTGATGTAGAAATAACAAAATAGTCAATAGTCAACAGTATTTCTTTTCTGTGTTTGGAGAGAAGCAGGATGATATATTCATATCTTAAAGTGATAAAGAACTACTTTCTGTGCCCTCAGTGACTTGTAAAACAGCAACTATTACATTTAAACATTTTAAAGTCTCCAGGACCAGATAACCTGTACCCAAGACTAGTTAAACAAAATAGTTGAGGAACTCTCTAAACCCACTAATATCAATTTTTAACAAACAGTGTAAGTTCCAGAGGACTGTAAAAAGCTCATATTTATAAAGTATAAATCAGATGAAATGGGTAAGTATAGGACTATTTGCTTGACATTGATCACACGCAAAATCATTGAAAGGCTGGTATGGGACACAATCAGAAAAGAATCCAAGGATGGCAGTATAATTAGTGTCAATCATCATGATTTTATGGAAAAAAGGTCTTGTCAAAAAAACTTGATATTGATTTTGATGTGATTATAAGTTTGGTTACTACAGGTAACTGTGTTGACATAATATATACATAGTCTTCTGTAAGGCAATTGACTTAGTCCAATACGATATTTTGATAAAACATACTATACAAAAATCAATGTAGCCCATGTTAAATGGATTAAAAACTAGTAGACTGATAGATTGGTAAAACTATTTGTAAATGGGGAACAGTCATCCATTGGAGGTCTTAGTGCACTGGAGCAGGGATCTGTTCTTGGTCCTTTGTCAAAGATCTGAAAGAAAATATAAAACCATCACTGGTAAATTCTGCAGATGGCACAAACATTGATGGAATGGTTTTATAATGATGGGGAGCAGGTCTGATATGTATCCCAGGCTGGATTGCTTGATAATGTGGGCTTATTTCAACAATGTGCGTTTTAATACAGCCAAATGCAAGGTCATGAATCTAGGAATAAAAAAATGTAGTGAGAATCAAGATAGAATGTGGCGACACTGAAAAGGATTTCAGGATCATAGTAGATAACCAACTGAACATGAGCTCCCAGTGCAAAGCTGTAGATAAGGGGGTGGATGCAATGTTCAAATGTATAAGCAAGGGAATATCAAAGAGGTGTAGGGAAATGGTATTACCTCTGTATACCACATTAGTGAGTCCATTACTGGGATACTTTTTCTTGTTCTGGTTCCATGTTTCAAAAGATATTGAAAAATTAGAGAGGATTCAGAAAAGAGCTACAAGAATAAGCTGATGTATGGAAAACAAAAAAGCAAAAAAGACCCCAGAAGCTCAATCTATTTAGTTTATCCAAGAGAAAAGCTACTTACACAGGAAACAGATTTCTGACAGTAGGCAGCTCTTTAACTTGAAAGCAAAAGGTATAATGAGATTAAATTGTGGAAAGCTGTAGATAGACAAAGTCACAGTAGACATAGGGCACACATTTGCGAGGATAACCAACCACTGGAACAAATTACTTAGAGATGTGGTGGATTTCCCATTACAAAAAAATCAAGACTGGATATTTTTATAAAATATATGTTATATGTAACTATGTTCTATATCTCAAAATAGAAGTTATGTCTTGATGCAAAATTAATGGGTGAGGTTAAAGGTCCCTTCCAGCCTTAAAATCTATATGTCAGTGACCTTTGTAAAATCTAAAAGTCATATAACCAGACAAATATTGTCCTGTATTACAGGTGCTAACATGGAACTCATAGGATGGGAGGGTTTCCAGCTGATATTTGCATTCAGGAAGGAATTCTCTTTGTTTTGGTTAGATGGAGGTTTTGTCTTCTGCAGGAGCTAAAGGGTTTTTCTTTTCTCCACCCCGCCCATTTGCTTTCATAAAGGAAAAAAATATAAAACACAGTAAATTAATACTTCAGCTGTTTGTTGTTAGAAACACAAAACTCTTTATGATCAACCACACAGAGGCCAGACCTGACCTATCTGGAAGAGAGCTAATACTGTAATGGTTATGAAATTTTCCTGAGCAGAACTCAGAGGGAAGCAGAGATGGAGAGCAAAGGTCTTTGTAGTGTATGCAGGTGGAAACTGTTCAAATTATACAAGGCAGTTAGCTAGCTGAGAAAAGTTTGACTGGACATGGGGGAGGATGGAAAAGAAAGTATTAACACTCTGGGCCTTCTAAAATCATGCTACAGAAACACACCAAAAGTACAATATGTACATCATACAAATACATATTATTTGTCTCAAACAGAGTAGCTCCTAAGAAATGTGAACCTCAAGCCTTGTAAAAATGCAGTGATTGCTTTAGGCCCACTTTCTAAAGGATTCTGTAAGGGAATTCAAGCTCAGCAGAATGTTAGTAGAAAGACTACCAGTATGTAAGTAGGTCGGTGTATGTGCCCAATCATCAGGTAATAACTCTCTGCTGCTTAGTTGGCTGATTCAAGAAGGGCCAGGGAGAAGGTGCTAATTCTCTGCCATTCATCCTTCTGAAGCAATGACTTCAGGAAAGGTCATGAACTGATTTAACTAATTAAATGTTTGCACCTTTAATTCTGCTACCTAATGTTTCTATACAGAATTGCAAGGAATTTTGAACTAAATTCTTCTCCTATCCCCCCATAAATACTACACACCCAGCCAAACCCAAGTTTCACTGAAGTAAGTGTTAAAACTCCAAGTGACTTCATTGGGAACAGAATTTGGTCCATAGGTTCCTTGAAAATAAAAAAGTGGGCAAGGGGTTGATCTGGTAACTTATGTAGTTTCAAATGGCAGCCATTGTGGAAAAATTAAAAATTAATATTTTCTTTACTGTTCCCTGCATACTCTTATTGGGCGTTGATTCCTTCAGAGCATTTCACTTTAAATAATGTAATGTAAATATTCAGAAATTATAGAGGATGAATTGACCTTCAACATCTTAGCATTACATAATTTGAGGACAAATGTTCCTAAAATGATATAAACAGGCAAAATGTTACAGAGCTATATTGCAATGCTCATTGTACACCTGAAAATCCAAAACAGAAAACTGCAATTTGCTCATCTTCTGAAAAGGCAAGTGTCTTGCATAATGGAACAGTCTAATTCCTAATAGTTCAATCTCAAAAGCTAATTTAAACTTTTTATGGACTTCAGAAACTGATCTTTGAAAGTCCTTAATGAGATTATGCTCATTCATAATAGCAACAGGACAGATAATCTTTTCCAATTTTCCTTTTGCATCCAATGGGTAATTATAGAGAACAGAAGGGCTTGTTCAGATTGTGCATATGGATTTGAATTTTTCTCCTGTTAGATGAAATGGAGACATTATATTCACAGCCATTCATGGAATCAATAGCAAAATAAATGCATCTGTCTTGAACGCATCATATATACCTATGCTTACAAGGTCATATATGCACCCTCCAGCCACATATGGATACCCTACTTAAGAGATGAACGCAAAAGAAAATCTAAGAGATCAAAACTGGGACAAATTTAAAGCAAACCTTTAGGTCACTCATTCAGATTTTAGTGAATGCCTGTCATATAAAAATAGGATAATTAGAACACTGAGATCTGTATCAGTGGATACAGACTTTTCTGTACATACTATATGAATAAAGGAATATTTAAGAAACTTGCTTGGTAGAGAAATTATAGGATACAAATGTGATTTACAGCTGATCTTGAGAATGTCAGTACTGCCCTCGTGAAGTTGTTTAATATTTTAAAGTGATATAAATCATTAAAGACTTCAAATAAAATGACATGATTTAATGCAAATGTTTGTGAAACACCACAATTTTACATCAACATAAGCAGCACACATGCAGGATTTCAGTAAATTACCAAAAAGCTACATATGAAAAAGGATGGTAAAATAAATGATTACATAATAGAAACTGTACAGTAAAACTATACATATATATATATATATATAACATATCAATGAAGAACTCAAACCTTTCACTTCCATACAACAGACACTACTAGGAAATGATGGGGAAACAAACAAAAAACATCCTGCTGTAGGACACAGAATAAAATGTGAAAAATTCAAAATTAATACAAGATGCTTTAATATTTCATACGTATGGCAAAACCAACATTTTTCTTGTTAACAATTAAGGTTTTTTTGTTTTGCTTTCGGTACATCCTCACAAAAGAGTGGAGGGTATAGAGAATGGTCCACATTGTCATGCACGATACTGTAGATCATTTAGTTGGGACTGAGAATAGAGAGTATGAAGAATAAACATTCTTTTATGATATAACTATTTATATCTTCGCAGGTGAATCTTCCCCTTCATTTGCGACTTAATCTGGCACCGATGGAACTATTTTCTTCAACAAATGGGACTCTATCCCCACCTCTTAATTCAATAAGTGGGGAAAGGTCACTATAGGAGGAGGGAATATGTCTTCAGAAATAGCATGTAAAAAGAGATGTAAATCCAGTAGATCATATTCACTAGATCTTTTTCTTTTCAAATACATATCAGTGTGAGTAATTGTGAACAACAGAATAAAATTTATTGTGGTATTATAGATTATGAATTTGTCAGAGTTCTTCCAATTTATAAAAGTGAATGATCATCCTAATTAAGGACCATAATATTTATGCTGATAAGTAATGTAATATTTTATTCATTGCATATTATATAGAGCACTTAATATATGAATAGTTCATTTTTCATTTTCAATGAGTACAGAATTTCCTAATTCACACTGAGTATGTGAAGATAAGAACTATGTATGCAACACTGCGCTCAATGGTTACTCTATAATTCAAACATTGACAACACTTATTAGGGATGCCACTTTATTCTATCATTGTCTTCTAATTATGTGCTCATATCATTACTGGTACCTAGAGACACATTTGGCACCAGTGTGGCTTATGGTGATCACCCACTTGAGACTATCTTAAATTATGCAAATGAAAACTCTCATATTTTTGTCAGTGCCATCTTTTCCATTCTTGTATTACAAGTTTCTTAACAGTCACTGTGCACCTATCACTAGAATCAAATCCCACCAAAGTCAATTAAGATACTTTAATTGACTTCAATGGGTTTTGGATCAGGTCTCTGATGGGAGCGCAGGCTATAAATCAAATTGTTTTCCCCCAAAAAACTTCAGTTCAGGGGTGCGTCTAATAAGCAAATTATTTGTATATCATTTTTACTGTACACATGAAGCAATCAAAGGGTAGAAAACTGAGTTAATTCCTTTGTTTCCTTGTTTCCTTTGTTTTGTTTTTATTTTTTAATTATTACAGGCAGAAAGGAATTGTTTGGTAGCATTCCCTTAATTAACTACTTTATCTCATGTTGTTTCAATATATTGCAACTTGGTTAACAGGTGGATAGATCCTTCCACCATTATAGCAGTCAGTAGAAAATATGCCATTGTCTCAAGACAGAATATGATAGGGCTTAATAACAGTATGGAGTGTAGGCATGAAAGGGCAAAATCTAAGACCTAACTTTTGTTTTATGAATTACTGTTGACCATAGCCATAGTTTGCAAGCCTATTAAGGGATGTGATAATGTGCTCTCTCTCCTTTACAGGAAAAAAACAGAGAAAGTGGCCATTTCATAGAAAGGAAGTTCAGTGGCAGAAAATGATAGCTTTGCTTCAGTGGTGTCAAGATTAAACAAGGATTGCATGTACCAAAAGTCAATCCTCGTGATTTGGTAGGTATGCCTTTGTATATAATTATCAAGCACTATAAATAAAAATATACTCTACTACACTTATATCCTTCACAAGAAAGTGGCTAATGAGGACAAGTGAATTGTTAATACTTCATTAAACAGTATTACTCAATTCATTTTAATAAACTAAAATTTGTTACAACCTAAGCCATTTTACAATATTATACAATACTGTGTGATAAAAATAGTTGATTAACCAGTCAGCAGCTCATGAAAACCTAGCAGGTTTAATCATTCATGACTCTACAGCTTATGAAGTTCATACATTAACTGATTAATGAGCCCCTTTATTCATTACATTTTTATTTCAAAAACTGAAAGATCATAGCAAACCAGAAATCTTAGTAAACAGGACCCAGAGTTTCAGCAAGCATCGAGGATTGGTTTCTCAAAAGCAGGATTATGGTGGAGGAATGAGGAGAGAGAATTCCCTTCCCTTCATGCAACAGAATATGTAGTTGGAAATCAAAATCATTAGATGGCAAACTAGAGATCAAAATAAAAATGACTATGTTGGTAAAACATTTCAGTTGTTTCCAAGTGCATGGGAAAAGGAAGGAGATTGTCAACAGAGTCTAATTTAATAGCAGAAGGAAAAATATTGCTTCTTAATCAACATTGTTAAATCTACAGGTATTCTGCATGACGCATCTCCATTAATATCACTGGATGTTCTGGGCCAAATTTTACTTTTAATTTGGCTGGTCTAAGTGTAGATTAGGACCCCTGACTTCCACTAGGTGCTGGTTGGATCTCAAAGGAACTCAATGGGAGTTAAGCACCAAAATACCTTTGAAGATCTAGGTCTCAATTACAAAAATGACTCTTATGCTGATTGGGTAAGAGGCCTGTGCCTGATTCTCTTTTGACCTCTCCCTGCCTCAACCACTGCCTTCTCCCTTGAAGTCTCTAATACTGTACAACTGACCACAGACCAGCACAGACAGGGAAAACGGTCAGGGCACAGTCAGAAGCCAGTCCTTCCCTTTTATTATTTACTATTTGTATTACAGTAGCACTTAGAGGCCAGGACCTCATTGTGTTGTGATGCAGTGACTGACAGGGAAGAGACAGAAAAAGGTATAAGTGTCCCACTATTCTGCTTGGCACAGGGGATAAGGTGGTTTTAAGCTACATTTATGCTCTCATGATTCCGAGTTCTGCATGAAGTCAGTTCAGCTCCCAATGTTAATTGGAGCAGCCTACAGTGGTTCCCAAGGGGTCGCTGTGGCAGCTGGGGGTTGCTGGAGCACAATGAACTCTGGCCATATTCCTTCATTCCCCTTGGAGACCAGAAGAGGTCAGAGTAGTGGCTGAGTGATATAAAGAAGCATCATCAAAGCCAACGTTTTGGCCCAGAATCAGGCAGTACAATTTCTGTGATGTGTTTCTTCCAATCATCCTCTTATTTCCAATTGATTTTTATATATCAGAGATCTTGCCTTTAAGGAATATACTCCTAGTACGCTACTTTAAAATTTCACAACAGCACTAACAACCCTCCTTTTTGTCAACAAAAATGCATTGAACTTAACATTTCAAAAGGAAAAATAACCCCCTTAAGTATTGTGTACATGTGAGTTACATGGAAACTTCTGTAGAGCATGATTGACATAATTTTGTGACAGAGTAAGCAATGATGCAAGTATGACAACTGTTACACATTTCACAATCACCATTGCAGAGAGTACTTTATACACAGACAGGCATACTGTTTGGAAAGGGACTCACTCTCAGAAGAGATAACTGATTGATTCAAGTCCTTAATGAGAATATTTTATTTTAATGAAGCAAGCTGTACTACACTTTAGTTCTTATTTGATAAACATTCAGTGCTGAGTGTTCTTTGACAGACAATGCTGATGCCTCAGTCTGACATGACTGTTAAGATACTGTGATGCTATTAGCATTTGAGCATTTTTCATTAAATTCATTAAAGCAAGTTCAGTCTTGGCATAGCTCCTGTAGCTTTAATAAGCAAGAGAGTGAAATAGAGCATGCTGCAGTCTTATTTGGGATCAGTTGAAAATTTAAGGGAAAAAGCCTTGAAATCATGGTGACTTATAATGTTGAAATCAATTGTGATACACCAAGTTATTTGTAAAAAAAAAAATAATTGGAATGTAAAGTTATCTTTAGCATCAAACTCATTTGGAGTTAATTGTACTTCAAATCCATTTAAAACCCTGAAATAAATATTATACTTCTAGTGGATGGGTATGGTTCATTAAAACAATAACTTTTTATGACTAACTTAAAGTAAAATTAATTTGTGGCTGCTGCAAGGATTGAATTCCAATAGTCTAATTTCTCTTAGACACACCATACACTTTCCAAGGGCACATCTCTTAGTATGCATCACTTGACCTTACACAGGATCTAGCAGTCTGCCCTGGAAAGGGAAAGCTTTATTACAGCTATGACCTCACAACATTAGCCCTGATTCTCTGTTATGTCCAAACTGTGGAACAAAAAGTGGATTAAAATAAATTAAAAAGCCCTTTTATTAGCCAACTATTAGGACTTTCAAGAAGAGTAAAAAATGAACATATCCAAATTTTAACAATGGATATGTTGAACAGTGCAAGAGACCACAGTTTAGACATGTTATTGCTATCAGATTAACCATTTACAAAATAACTGTTATTTTGGATATTTAGAGCTAAATCTGCAAAGAGCAACCCTGCTCTCATTGAAGTTAACAGGAATTTTGCCATTTACCTCAATGGGAGCAGGCCAGGGCCAATAGCATATCATGCTAATAGTACTGTATTAGATATTCTCTTGTCGAGCTGGTTGAAAAATATTTCTTGAAACTTGTCAGAAATATTTTGCTTCAATTTTTTACCAAATATTTCAAAGTATTTCAATTTTGAGAAAAAAATATTTTGGGAAAAAAAAAGGTTTTCTGGTTTTGTCCCCATCCCCTTTTCTATCCTCTTCCCCTGCCTCCTTTAACGTTGATGCTGGCTAAACTACTTATCCATTTTCCCTAAACATACTCTTGGCAATGAATGAACCATTTTTGCCAAAACTTTAAATAAATAAATTAATTAAATAAATGTATGAGGCACAGAGCAAACATGGAATAATTATGCCCAAATGATTATAGTATGGCAAAGTTATAAGCAAATTAAAATATATTTAAAACATAATAGACAGAGCTAGCAGCTCTGCCTATAACAAACTAAGACTACTAATTAATATCTTTAAGCTCCACCCTGTCCTTATCTTGAGTTAATTGTTTAAATTTGTTACCATTGACAGCAACTTGACCCTTTCTTCAACTGCATATAGATCATCCAGGGCCAAATTAATTTCTGCCATCAACTTAATTTCAACCCTTTCCTTCTCTGTCCCTTTTGGATAGCTTAGCTCTGTCAGTGGTGCTTGTCTCCTTAATTATTTATCCAAAATGGAATAGCTTCAGCAAGTGAGATGAGAGACTTCCATAGACCAGTGGTTAGAGCACTCTCCTTAGAAGAGGGAAATCCCTTGTCATAAATATAACATAAATATAAAGGGAAGGGTAACCACCTTTCTGTATACAGAACTATAAAATCCCTCCTGGCCAGAGGCAAAACCCTTTCACTTGTAAAGGGTTAAGAAGCTAAGATAACCTCACTGGCACCTGACCAATGAGGAGACAAGATACTTTCAAAGCTGGGGGGGAGGGGGGAACAAAGGGTCTGTCTGTCTGTGTGATGCTTTTGCTGGGAACAGATCAGGAATGCTCTTCAGAACTCCTGTAAAAAGTTAGTAAGCAATCTAGCTAGAAATGCATCAGATTTCCTTTTGTTTAAATGGCTGGTAAATAAGCTGTGCTGAATGGAATGTATATTCCTGTTTTTGTGTCTTTTTGTAACTTAAGGTTTTGCCTAGAGGGATTTTCTATGTTTTGAATCTGATTACCCTGTAAGGTATTTACCATCCTGATTTTACAGAGGTGATTCTTTTACTTTTTCTTTAATTAAAATTCTTCTTTTAAGATCCTGATTGCTTTTTCATTGTTCTTAAGATCCAAGAGTTTGGGTCTGTGTTCACCTATGCAAATTGGTGAGGATTTTTATCAAGCCTTCCCCAGGAAAGGGGGTGTAGGGCTTGTGGGGATATTTTGGGGGGAAGATGTCTCCAAGTGGGCTCTTTCCCTGTTCTTTGTTTAACATGCCTGGTGGTGGCAGCATAGGGTCCAAGGACAAGGCAAAGTTTGTACCTTGGGGAAGTTTTAACCTAAACTAGTAAGAAAAAGCTTAAGGGGTCTTTCATGGCAGGTCCACACATCTGTACCCTAGAGTTCAGAGTGGGGAAGGAACCTTGACACCTCTGTTCAAATCCTTTCTCCTCTTAAGGCAGAAGGGGGAATTGAACCAAATCTTTGGTGCGTGTTCTATTCACTGGGTTAAAAGTTATAAGCCTGTCACCACCATCTCCTCCTCCTCTACTTTGTGTGGTGTCTGATCCATAAGGTCCCATGGGTGAGATAGGTGCTCCTCCATCTATCTTCCCACAGTTTGTGGATTGTACTAGGACTAAGGTAGAAGATGTGTGTCCAGACATCTAAAATGTATTGTATTTTGGCCAGGGACACCAAAATACAAGTTCGCCCAGGGTTCCATTTTCCCTAAGGCTGGCCTTGCAGACCAGTATAATGGGTGAGCAGTTACCTCTTAGGGTGGGATGTTACAGAAGAAGATGTGTGGCAGCTCTCCAAAAAAGGGCCATATTTTTGAAATTTAATGTATCCATTCTACATACACCCACATTGTTTGAAAGCTTATTTTATGCTTGTTTAGATTAGGTATAATATAGACCTCTCCATAAGCCAGGAGGTGAGGTGAAACAATGGTACCCAAAATGAGAGTGTCACTTTTTGCACAGGTCCAGAAATTCTGCAACATGACTATGACTACAGTCTTTACTGTTTATGTCCGTTTCAACACCTTAACATGGGGTTATTGGTCAAAGCTACCAAGTGACTATGTATTAAGTGATTTTCATTAATTTTTCATGGGCAAATATTTTTTTTCAAAAATGATGAAGCTGTTTAGCATGTGGCAAAAATGGAGAAGTTACACATTTTGCAATATATTAACATAAATGTTTTCACTTTGCATATTCGTAATTGTCAAAGTATTTCATAAGTGAATTTTCTATAACTTCAGTTTATAGTCAGCATGAGGTTCCTACTACAGGCAGAGGAGGCTTTTGCGGAAGGGTTGAGGAAAAAGAGGATTGAACACAACCCTCATAATATTATCTCACCTGCTGGAGAGAGGAGGAGGAAAACAGAATTAATTTTTGTCACCCCACATTTCTGGTTCCTGAACTAATGGCTCAAGTGTACAATAAAATCTGAGAGATCTCTAGTTAAGGATTGCTGTCAGCTATCTCAAACAGAGCTGTTGTAAAGTTTTAAAAGCATAAAATCTCTAAATATTTTCTCATCTAAGTTAAGGAACTTCTTGAATGATAAAGCTATACTATTGGGGAGGCCCACGTTCCAATGAATGACAATACAGAGCAGGGGAAATCTCTCTGTTAGTAATGCTAAGATGTGCCATGTCTCTCTCCATCTAGATTCTTATACCATGCCCATCACCAAGGCATCAAAGCATCACAGATGGTGTGGAAATGGTCAGGAGACTTCTAAATCGAGACCATGAGAATAGTCTGATACCTATCAGAGACACCTGACTGAATCTGCTGCCTTAATATTCTGTACTTTATTTACTGCTATTACTAATAATAGTGAGACAGTACTTTGACTGTATATAACACTTTTGAGTTAAGACTTCTATAATGCACAGTCAGAACTGTATGACACAGATAAATGTTGCAATATCCATATTACAGACTGTGAAACACTAACAAAGATTATGACCTTGGTTCAGGAAAGTACTTAATTTAAGGCATATCCAGGACAACATTTAAGAACAAGTTTAATTTTAAAGTTAAGCACATGTTTACATGCTCTCCTGAATAGTAATGCATTCCTGAATCAAGGCCTTTGTACTTATCCATAGTGTAACACAGTGCCGAATCGCTGCTGCAGTGCCTCCTGCTGTTCAGTCTGAGAATTAGCTCATCTAGCTCAGGAGTGCCCTTCTCTGACCAGTTTCTTGCCATTGGTTACCTGCTCTGTCTCCACCACCTTAGGGTGCTGCCCCCCCTGGCAGTGTCTCCACACTCTGGGTCTCCCCTTCTCAGGGGAACCCCAACCCTCTACACCTACCTTGCCTCAGTGGCTATTGCCAGTCATCATCTAACCCAGGGGTTCCCAAACTTAGTTCGTGGCTTTTTCAGGGTAAACCCCTGGTGAGCCGTGAGATGCTTTGTTTACCTGGCCGTGGTTCACTGTTCCTGACCAATGGGAGTTGCAGGAAGCGGTGCAGGCCACATCACAACTTCCCGCAGCTACCATTGACCGGGAATGGCGAGCCACAGCCACTGGGAGCTGCGAGTGGCCATACTTGTGGACGCTCGGGTAAACAAAGCATCTTGTGGCTCACCAGGGGCTTACCCTGAACAAGCCATGAACCACGTTTAGGAACCCCTCATCTAGCCCCTTCTCTCAGGGGTGAACTGCAATCTGAAATGGCCACTCATCACTGGCAAGGGGGTTGGACCTGCTGCCTTTTCTTGGCCTGGCTGCCTCCCTGCAGCCCTACTACCTCCTCAGGCCTTTGCTGCAAGGCCTCAGCCTGGGAGGTTGCCAGGCCAGAGCTCCCCTGCTCAGCCTATCCTTTCCCAGTACTGCTCTGTCCAAGGTACCCCTGTCTCTACCAGGCAACTAGGTCCTTCTTGCTCCACTGCTGGAGCAAGACTCTCTCCCTTTTTCCCCAGGAGCCCTTCTGATATTGGCTCTGCCGGGACCTGATTGGCTGCCTCAAGTCCGCTCATGATTGGCTCTCCAGAGCTGTTTTTAACCCCTTCCAAACTGGAGAGGGGTGACCACCCCACTACAGTAGCTATAAAAAGTTTAAGAGGTAAGAGTTTCTGCTTCTTAGTCTCCTGCTGTAACTCCAAAGGCAAATTAATCACTGCTGTAATAACCCAATGAAATCAATAGTTACACTGGGGGGATTCATTTAGCTCATTATCTTTTCAATGACTCTCAAATGGCTACCGATCTGTGAATGCCATTTGCTCCTCAAAGATGGAAGTAGGGGGAGTACTTCAAGTGTTTGGAGTGCTAGAACCCTATTGGCTAACTTTTTAAAATCTGACTATAAGGTGCCCTGCACTAACATTCTGATTCCATCTGATTTTTATTATTATTTTAAATGTAAGAATACAGTTTTGGGGTATCTGTGATTAGAGAAAAGAGGCATAGAATAATTATTGAGGGAAATACTTTCATGTCATTTTATATATTTATTTATAATAACTAATCACATTTATATCTCACAGTGTAACATCCTCAGGCTAGGGGCTGTATTCATATGTATCTCCTTTACAGCAGCACTTCACTGGAACATTATTAATGTTATAATAATGTATTTAAGAATCAAAGCCACAGCCATTGATACTGGCTTTATGTCAGTATGAAAAAAATATCCAACAATAATAATTCAGTTAAAATAAATCAGTTGTGTTTTCATCCTAATTATATGCAGAATGATCCGAACCAGCTACATGAGTGTTTTGCTTCATTACTATCATTACTTATTTATATATGTAAATTATACCATATGTAGCATATAACAAAACTGTTAAGGGTGACCATTTGACAACCTGGCACACCGTCTGAGATAGTAACAAAGCCTCAGTTTCATAAGTGAAAAGTATAACCAATATAGTGAAACTTGTAGTTTGGAAGCCTTTAAACTGGCAACTTTCTGTTATAAGTTATCACTTCCAACTATCCTCATAGTTTCCAGCATAGCATAACTTCTTTTTTCAATCTTCAGTTAAAGAGCACTGTATTAGATAAACACTTTTTGTCAGTCCCCTCAAGCATCCACAAAAAGGCTCACTGTTAGATTAAAAAAAATCCAATGTACAAAACAAACATACCCTACCTAGGTAATGAAAAACACTCTAGATTATTAAAACTAAAATCATTTTGAAAATCTTGTTCATTTCACTATTAATGCAGTTTTACTCATTTCTTACAATGAAAACTGACTAGTCAATTTCATTTTTGCTTCCAGACAGTTTACATCGAGTTTCCTAAGCATATGTTTAACTTTAATCAGGTATTTCCACTGACAACAATGAGGCACCAGACATGCTTGCAGTTAGACACAGTTAGACACATTAAGTGCTTTGCTGGACAGAGTTCATCCCTTCACAGATAAAGCCCTAATAAAATAAGGAAGTCTGGTATGGACTTTAAATGTTACCATGCTTTTTAAACTTGCAAGTTAACCATAAATCCTGAAGTGAAGATAGAAACCTCCTTCCTGTCCCTTCAAAAATGCAATCATCAATGTTCATTTTCTACGAAGTGAACTAACATCTCAATGAAGAGTGAAATGGGAGACAAATAGTAATGTTCAATGTGCCACTTAAATACACAGAACTTCTGGTAAAATCTTGTGCTGCTAAATTTCTAGAATGCATGATGCAATCACATGGAGTTAGTTAACATGAAACTTAATTAGAAGGAAACTGAGTGTCAGGATGGGATGCAGAGATAAAATTTCTAGAAATCATTAATGACTGCTTTTTGGAGCAGCTAGTCCTAGAACCCACAATGAAAGAGCCAATTCTTGATTAAGTCCTAAGTGGCTCACAGTATCTAGTCAAGAGCTGAAGATAGCTGAACCACTATGTAATAGCAACCATAATGTAATTTAATTTAACATTCTTGTACAGGGAAAAATACCAAAGAAACCCAGCACAGTAGCATTTAACTTCTAAAAACTGAACTACACAAAAATGAAGAAGCTAGTTAATAAGAACAGTCACTAGAGTGAAATGCCTGCAAGCTGCATGGAAACTTTTTAAAACACCATAAGAGAAACTCAAACTATATGTAAAAGTCTAATAATAATAATAATAAAAAAAATCAAAATAAAAAAAACACCACTATGGCTAAATAACAGAGTAAAAGCGGTTTGTTAGAGACAAAAAGACATCCTTTAAAAATTAGAAGGAAAATAATAAAGGAGCATAAACTGGCGAGTCAAGTGTAAAAATATAATTAGGCAGGCCAAAGAAGAATTTGAACAACAACTAGCAAAAGACCCAAAAACTAACCACAAATTTGTATTTAAGTACAACAGAAAAAGCCTGCTAAATAATCAGGAAGGCTACTGGGCAACCGAGGTGCTAAGGGAGCACTCATGAAGACAAGGCCATTGTAGAGAAGCTAAATGAATTTTTTGCATCAGTCTTCACTGCAGAGGATGTGAGGAAGATTTCCACAACTGAGCCATTCTTTTTAGGTGACAGATCTGAGGAACTGTTCCAGATTGAGGTGTCAGTAGAAGAGGTTTTGGAACAAATTGATAAATTAAACAGTAATAAGTCACTAGGACCAGATGGTATTCACCCAAGAGTTTTGAAAGAACTCAAATATGAAAATTGCAGAACTACTAACTTTAGAATGAAACTTATTGCTAAAATAGGCCTCTGTATCAGATGACTGACAGATAGCTAATGTAATGCTGATTTTTAAAAAAGTCTCCAGAGGCAACTCTAGAGTTAGGTCAGTAAATCTAACTTTAGTACCAGCAAACTGGTTTTAACTATAGTCAAGAACAGAATTATCAAACATATGGATGGATGTGATATGTTGGGGAAGAGTCAACATGGCTCTTGTGAAGGGAAATCATGCCTTACCAATCTATTAGAATTATTTGAGGAGGTCAACAAACATGTGAACAAGGGTGATCAACTCGATATAGTGTACTTGGATTTTCAGAAAGCCTTTGAGAAGGCTTTGACAATTATCTGGAAAAAGGGGTAAACAGTAAAGTGGCAAACTTTGCAGATGATACAAAAAATCAAGATAGTTAAGTCCAAAGCAAACTGCAAAGAATTACGAAGGGATCCCACAAAACTGGATGGCCTGGCAATAAAGTGTCAGATGAAATTCAGTGTTGATAAATGCAAGTAACGCACATTAGAAAACATAATCCCAATTATACAGACAAAATGAGGGGGACCTAAGTTAGTAGTTATCACTCAAGAATGAGATTTTGGAGTCATTGTGGTTAGTTCTCTGAAAACATCTATTCAATGTGCAGTGGCAGTCAAAAAAGCAAGGAGAACATTAGGAACTGTTAGGAAAAGAATACATAATAAGAGAAAAATAGCATAATGTCACTATATAAACCCATTATACACTCACACCTTGAATACTGTGGGAAGTTCTGCTCATCCTATCTCAAAAATGATATATTTGAATTGGGAAAAGTACAGAGAATGGCAACAGAAATGATTAGGGGTCTGGAACAGCTTCAATATGAAGAGAAATTAAAAAGAACAGGACTGTTCAGCATAGAAAAGAGATGACGGGGGGGATATGACAGAGGTCTATAAAATCATGAAGAGTGTGGAGATAGTGAATAAGGAAGTGTTTTTTACCCCTTCACATAATACAAGAACCAAGGGTCACCCAATGAAATTAATAGGTAGCAGTTTTAAAATAAACATAAGGAAGTACTACTTCACACAACACACAGTCCACCTGTGTAACTCATTGCCAGGGGATATTGTGAAGGCCAAAAGCATAACTGGGTTAAAAAAATAATTAGATAAGTTCATGGAAGATAGGTCCACCAAATGATCAGAGATACAACTCCATGCTCCGGGTGTCCCTAAAGCTCTAATTGATAGAAGGTGGGACTCGATGACAGGGGATAATTCACTTGCTGATTGCCCTCCTCTGTTCATTCCCTTTGAAGTATCTAGCACTGTCCACTGTCAGAAGACAGGATACTGGGCTCGATGGACATTTGATCTGAGCCAGTATGGCCATTCTTATGTTCTTATGATGCTGTGACACATAGTCAGAAAGGGTTAAGTAGCTTGCAGGCTAAATAATCCAGATTCAACCTTTAGAGGCATGTTAGAAAAGTATGTTAATGGTAATTACGGCCATTCCATGCTTGTTAGGCTAGAACTTTGACATGCAAACTTGTACTGTTAAAGAATTAGAGGTAATACTAATTGTATCTGTTTACTTTTATCTTGTTAGATGTTTGCCATGTAAACAGAGAGTCCCTGTCCATTACTATAGCTATTGATTCAGAGATCAAAAAGAAATATTAACATTTAGATGAATCTTGGGTTAAATAATATCATTGTCTATATGGCTCTTTTAAATTTTGTGGTAAACTGACTGGTGATGTTTGGGAAATAGAAAGTTACTTTAAAGCCTGTAGTTCACCAAGGACTGCATGGTCAAGAGGCTGATATAAAATTGTATAAGAGACTCTTGGGATCTGATTCTTTCATCTCAGATCTGCTTGATGCTTTATGCAGGAGACGCTTGAATCATAAGACTGAGATCACCAGTCCTATTTGTATCACCCTGAATATGAACATTGGACTATAACCTAAGGACTAATTCTGTAAGAACTGTTTGAAACTACAAAGCTTACCATCCCTATTATGAATCTGATCTCAGAACTGTACTCATATCTGTATGTATACTGATCATTTAACCAATACACTCTCTTTTCTTTTTTAACAATAAACATTTTAGTTTATAATAGGAATTGGCTGTAAGTGTGTATTTGGGTAAAATCTGAAATATTTATTAATCTGGGAGGTAATCCTTTGGGATTGGTAGAACTTTCTTCTATGGTGAATAAGATTTTCAGTAATCCTCATCATATTTGACTTGGGTATCTGGGTGGAGGTCTAAGGCTGGTTTGCTTTAAGGGAACTGTGTTTTAGTCTTTGAGTAACCAGTAAGGTGTTGTAGAAGTTGTTTGGAGGCTAGCTTGGTGGATTTAAATACTGCAATGACCACCATCTTTGAGGATTGTCTTCCCCATTCTTTGCAGTTTGGTCTAACAGAGTAACCTCGGTTTGGCCTCCTGGGACTCCAGTCACAGATGCATATAGATTATTCAAATTCATTCATTGACAAAGTTGACCCATTTCCAAAGAACTATAGGCTGGTACAGAATACTATCAGCAGCATCAACATTAGCTGGATAGAGGGTAAAGCTTTCAGGGGGACTTCTGTGATTTGGAATTACAGCAACATACTAGAAGAGACAGGGAGATGATATGAGGTTTAGTGTCATTAACAGGCTGATGTCATTAGGATGACAGTCAGCTCTATGGGTTTGCTAAGATCCCACAACTCCAAATGAAGCCAATGGAAGCTGTGGGCACTCAGCACCTCTGAAAATCAGATTCTATATGTCTCCCTTCCATAATGTCCTGACAGGACAGTTTCTGCTTTCCTCATCTCTAGACAATTGAAGCTTGTGTGAGGACTACCTGGCTGAAGCTCTATCGGATTTCAGGCTAGATAGAGATGATGCTGATGGCTTCTGGGGAAAAAACATGAGGGGATTGTGGAATTGCATGTTGCAGATGTCACCAAAAGCACTTCTTTTTTTTAAAAAAATCTATAGTTAGTGGATTCTTTTTAAGTTGTGGATCTTTCTACTGTTATCAGTGCTTGTGATCTTTTCAAACTATTCCATCTTTTGGAGAGGTGAGAGTCCTAATTTTGCCCTGCAAAATTCATGACTATCCCTCCCCCAGTATCAGCCAAGCAACATAGTCACCTACTAGTTGGGTTTGTAAAAGAAAGGACAAAAATATATGCAGAAATCCCATAGATTTTTCTCTAGGCATGGGAAGAATTGGCATAGTCACGCTAGCAGATTTCCTTACTTTGGTGGTAGATTTTCTTTTATTGATCCTGATAAGATCTTATTAAAATTCTGTGAGGTGGTTGTTTCAGGGAGCTCATTCCTTAACACTAACGTCTTGCTGCCTGATTACCAGTTCATTTATGCTATCCTAGGAAGCATTATTTAAGACAGCATAATTTTTGTGCAAGCCAGATTGTTATTTCATTTACTTGCAGACTGACAATTAACTCTTGATATATAGATCCTAATGCACAGCCTCTGTCAGTTACTGAGTGAAACATTCAGCCAGTTAACTTGCATTCTATATAAAAATCTATTAAAATTGTTAAGATTTTTTAAAATTAATGTAGCTACATAGTTCAGCTATTATCTGATGTAGGGCAGCTTTTGTAAATTACTTATGCATTCACAACTGCATTACTCTATCTGACACTACTGTCTTTTTCCATTTTCCCCTACTGAGAATTTCTGGAGAAATGTTTTAGTGATAAAGAGCACATGTGTATTTCTTTAAGGTATTTGTTATAGAAAGTCAGCTGCTTGCCACGACCAACATTTCTGAGTACATTGGTGCATTTATTTGGGAAGCCTACAAGCAAGTAAATTCCTCTCAGGAGAAAACAAAGATTTTTTTTCAAGTGCAATAGGAAACTCCCCATCCCAACCACTTTATTGCTTATTGACATGTTTACTTGGACATGGGTGTTGCTGTTCTTGAAGTTAGTAAGAATTTTGCAACTGACTCCAATGGGAGTGGGAGCAGATCCATAGGCAGAGATATCTGGGACCTGAGAGCGGGAAAACAGACATGGCAGGTTTCCTAGGTCTTTGACTAGGTTGCTGGATTGATAAACCTATCCAACAATGCACTATAGGTGAGATTTTCACCCCTGCTCTGACCCCTTTACATAAAGTAAAATGACAGGGCTGATGCAATGGGTAAAAAGCATAAAAGTCCCATTCATGGCTAAGAATTCCCTTAGTGCAGGCTCTGGAGAGAACAGCCATAAGTCTGCCCTCCAAGGACCATCTAAAAAGGTTTGGTGTAGGTGGAGTGTTAAACGAATGTTGAGGGTTTGGCTGATGTACACAGCCCTGTGGAGATTTCTGCAGCATTACAGCCTGTAGGGCAGGTTGGGAAGGCTCCTGTGACTTAGGCAGGTCTGCCTAAATTATCCTAGGAGCCTCTCCAGTACCAGGAATGGCCCAAAATCAGGAGGACAGAAGGCTTAAAGCTGCCTCAGCCATTCCTCCCATCAAGACTCTGAGTTCTGTGTCGCACTACTTAGAAACCAGTGGTTTATCTCCCTCTATATTTGATGTGATGACTATGAAAACAGGGAAAGAAACACCTTACCAAACATCTGTTCATGCAAAAATATTTTTTCCTATTAGAAATAAATAAATGTTTAAGAGCTATCAAAAATATAGTGGGTCCAATCCTGCTCCCACTGAAGGCAATAGTAAAAATCCTATTGTCTTTAGTGGGAACATCGTCAGGCAACAAAATCAGTCCCGTCATCAATAATAGAGGGTTAAAACTATAGTAAAGACAAGGAAAAAACCTGCTCATTCCAATGAGATCAGAAAACATTAATATAAAAGAGTGAGTCCAATGCCAGTATATATTGCTTGACAACACTGGGTCTGATCCAAAACCCATTGGAATCAATGAGGAGACTGATTTTAGTGAAGTTTGGATCAGGCCCATAATGACCTCAATGGTCTAAAATTGCAGACAAGTAATTTTCAAGTTTTGATTTGTAGTTCTGTCTACTCCACTCATTTTTGCAAAGTTCTGATTCAAGTACAACACTGCATGCAGCGTAGGTCTCCTATGAACATATGTAACATGCCTACAAGAATCAAGCTTAAAATACGCTTGAGATGTGCACATTTTTTAATATTAACCCTAAAATCTGAGAAAGGGCTAGGCCCAAAGCCAGCAAAGCACTTAAGCATGTGCTTAACTTTAAGTATTGATGTCAAAGCAACTATTCACATGTGTAAAGCTAAACACATACTTAAGCGTTTTTGCTGATGGGCAGTAAATATACAGAAGGACGTCATAAACCAGTGCTGGGAAACCTGTGGCCCATCAGGATAATCCGCTGGCAGGTCTCCAGACAGTGTTTACATTGACCGTCCGCAGGTAGAGCCGCCTGCAGCTCCCAGTGGCCACGGTTCACTGTTCCCAATGGGAGCTGCAGGAAGCGGCGGCTATCACGTCCCTGATGCCTGCGTTGCTTCCCATAGCTCCCATTGGCCGGCAATGGCGAACCACGGTCACTGGGATCTGCGGGTAGCCACGCCTGCAGACAGTCAATGTAAACACTGTCTGGTGGCCTGCCAGCGAATTACCCTGATAGGCCGAATGTGACCCATAGGCCATAAGATGCCCACCACTGCTCTAAACTCTGTACACAAAGTAGCAATGGTACAATAAAAAGTGTGTAGATACACACTCTGTATTTTACTGGAATATTTGGCATCAGTCTTTGGATTAAATAGCTTTGTTTTAAAACTTATATCTCCCTCGCTTTTGGTTCCTCCTTCTCTTTCACTGTTTGCCTTTCCTTTGCTCCACTATTTTCTTTCTTCCTATTTTATATCAGCATCTTCCATCTTGTTCAGTGTCCATTCTCCCTGTCTACTTTCTATTTAATATGTACTAACATTTTCAACTTATTTTTCTTCTATGCTTTTTTCAACCATCTCCTCACCCTTTTCTCCCTTCTTCTCCCCCTTCTATTCCCTGCAATCAGCCTTTCACATTCATTCATCTCTCCACTGCAGTCCCTCCATTCACCTCCTCTCTTCTACCTATGGTGAGTCCCTGTAATTACCTTCACTCAGTCTTTCAACTTAATACCCACCTTAAAAAATGCAGTGTTTTTTTTAAGCTGTGCAAATGTTTGCTGGTTGGTGGTATCTGACACAGTGCGCACACATCTATTTATATAAGCAACAAAAAAAAGTTGCAGGACTAATGCAGGCTTTTCTGCAGTGGTAAGGTATCATTTTAATATTATATCAATATGCAACACTAGACAGGAAAAATGCTATTTCATCCCATTTGGGAGTCAGGGAAGGAGGGATGTATTGCTTTAATTTATGTTCCATTTCATTCAATCAGTTTGTTTCAAGCTTATTTTGGAATGTGCCCCATTGGCATTCTGTTCATATACTGCCAGATGTAGCATGTCTTGTTGATCTCAACTGTCAGTAAGAACTACTGCATCATTTCATAGTCCCTTTTGGTCTTTTGTTTTCTGCACAGATATCAATTTGTTAAACAACTTGAATCTTTGACGACTTACACAACAGTTCAGCTAATGGTCCATGCATTAATTAATCTTATCAAGTGCAAACGTCTGCCTAAGGATGGCTGTGCTTTCATGACTGTCAAGCTGAGGGGAGAAATGTGGATTTAGATGTCATTTGTTGATCAGGTTTAAAACAAGGACTTCAAGATAAAAACAAGTTCTAGCTCTACGCAGCAGTTCCACATAAATAATTTATAGTCCAAAAATAATGTGCTAGTGAACATTCAAAGGAAGGTGTCTTGTCTATATATCTGTTTTATAATGGTTCCTTTAGTATGATTCCAATTAATATTCAAGTATTATTAGGTTCCTATCTTTAATTGAGTTGTTTATTAATATTACATCAGCCGTCCTCCTTTCTTCTACCTAGGCAGAGCGCAATGCGCTGACAACTATATTGACAGGAAAATACACACACTGGAACTGAAACAATGCCTTTTACTGTTCATGAAACTGTTTACAACGAAGGTTGTCTGTTTATGCAATTCTCTTTCTTAAACTTCAAAGAGAACTTTGCAGTCTGATCTTTTATCATTAAGATATCAATTGTTCATTCCTGTCACATATAGAAAACTAGTGAATGACCTGGAAATGAACTCTTCTGGTATAGCTGCTGACTATCATAAAATACAGTTGTCAACTCTGGGTTTCATATGCACACGTAAGAATTGTACCTTTTGTTTTCTAAGAAAATTCTTCAAAGAAATACTGCTTTGCAAACAGGCATGCAGTAAGCTCTGAACAGATGGCCGTAAAAATGTATCTAGTGGCAATAGGTAGCAATAAATAACAATAATGTCCTTCTACCAAAGTGCTTTTTCGAAAAGAAAAGAAAAAAAAAGTCAAATATTCAAATACTAGCAATGTCAAAACAATTAACACCACCGGAACTCAGTGTCGCAAAACCGTCTAAGTAAGGGTTGCATTTCATAATGAATGTATCCGAAAAAACAAATCAATTTGTCAAAGCAAGTGAAAATAAAACACAATGGCAATAACTGCAAAGCTGTGATGCACTGAATGCAACTTCATAACTACATAGTGATTATTTTGACAAGTTCAGCTGTTTAATATCATGCCTGACTGCTCCTTTATGATTGATGGTTTTCTTTTGTTAGGTATGATGGGCCTAAATGAATTTGAACCCAAGTGAATTAAAACTCTTCAATTCATTTACTTTGACTAAAATCCCTTACGCACCAACTAAATGTGTTCTTTTGCTGCTGCTGATGCATTGGAATAAATATATTATTTATATATGAATATTTCCAATTGTTATAAATTCTCTAATTTCAAGGAAGCTGTACTGAGTCACAATGGAGCCAAGATACAAAAACATCACTTAAAGATATAGATGGCCAAACTCATTTAGTAAAATGTAAAAAGTGGCCCAAACTTCATAAAGTCTTGCTATAAATTCAAATCTGTTCTAGATCTGGAAACCAAAATATAAATATACACAGCACCTGCACCCCAAAGGATGCAAAATGCATACTCTATTCATAAAGAATTTCTGATATGTAATCACACCTGGGATTTTCCAGGCTGTAATTTACCAACACATTAATGGGAGGGATGAGAAAATATAGGCTAAGGTATTTACCCTAGCTTAATTTATGAAGATTGCCAGGAAATCTTTAACATTGTTGCAGAACGAATAAAAGCTCATTCAAAAGACAACTAGCCCCAACATGGCAGACGGCATGATACTCATTTTATCTACCCCGAAACATATATAAATGTATTGTCTGACACATGTATTTACAGCAAAGTGCAGAGCATAACCTGAACTGGAGGATACCCCACCAGACATCTCTAGCTTAATTCTGCAAAGACTTTTGCCTCGCTCTTAGGGAGGCCTGCTGTGTGCAACCTGAAAGCTCATCCCTGTGGCATCATACCGCTTTCTATATGCACTGCAAAAAGCTAAGAGAAAATATACAGCCTACAATGCAGAAAGGTCAGAATAGACTTGAACAGTTGGGAAAGACAAAGAATTGAAAGGGCAAGAGGCGTCAGACTAGGAAGTGAAATGCTATTCTGCCTGTAGAATAAATAGGGATGAGTATTATTTCTTGGGAAAAAAACATTAAAGTGTGCACATGCACCCACCACACACATGAAAAAAGTGCATAAAATTTATTTATTTTTGATTTATAAGAGCATATGAAGTTCTCTCTTAGACTATAGGCAGCCTTGACATAAGTTAAGAACAACCATCAAGCAGCCAGCAAAATACAATCCCCCAACAACACAATTCCCACAAGGATCCCCACCCCCACGCACAACCTCAGCTCTCAAAAGGTGTCTCTGAAAAAGTTTGAGTAAAAAAATACACTTTGCAGAGGGCCCTGAAGATAAACAGATTAGGTTATTTCTGATCAAGCAGGAAGAGACAGATATCTCGAATACACAAGAAGATATTGCAATCAGCCACTTTTTCCCCATTCTCCTCTAGCTAACATTGTGGGAAGACTATTCATATCTATCAGTGTCAGATCACTCGAAAGAAAAAAAATCTACTATGTCAATGTAATGTTACCTTGGTTTTGCTTAGAAATCAGGTAAAGGAAGCTGGAGGCAAGGAACAATAAGCATAGTAATAATGTTATTAAAGTTTCTAATTAACGTTGATTTCCACACTCAATAGTCACCAAAAGAACCAGTGTAAACTTAAACATGACTGAATTGTAGTGAGATGGCACATCTCAGGAGCTGAGCCTTTAAGGCAGGCTGGAAAAAAACGTATTCATTTTGAGTAAACACCTTTCCCACATGAGTATGACTAATATCATCAACTTCAGAAGAAGCTGAGCTTTTTAATTAAAAAGAGTTCCCTTCCAAATATGAACCCCATGGAATTTATACTGATTCTGTCACGAGTTGTGAGAGCAGCTGCTGCCGTAACACAGCCAAACGTGTAGGGGAAACTCCATTCACTCTGGCTGAATTAAAACTCAGAATAAATGGAGGAGCAGCTCCAATAGCCCCAGTTTTCTTTCAACCATAGGCAGTTTTTGAAGCATTGAGGAGTTACTGATAAGATGCAACAGAGTTGGTAGACAGCAAAGAGAAATGATAGTCTTCAGTGAAGCCTCATCAGGTTAAGGATCTAGATTTTCAATGTGTTTGTAGCCTTTCTACCAGATACTGTCAGCAGCAACAAGGGCCAAGTTCTAGTAACTAGGAATCTTAAAATTAACAAACACAAGTGGCTCAAGCCCTCAACTCAGAATTGTTGGGCTCACTACCTTCCAAAACCGGATCCTTTAATAGGCAATAATTCTTCACTTGCAAGCACCGAGTCTGTGTATGAAACAACTCTTGCTGATGGCCGCTCTCACACTTTTTCCTAAAATACTTAATTATCTTTAGGAAAAACAAATAAATATGCACATATAAACGTCCAACTCATTGTAATTTATTTATTGATAGCTAGTAAGTCTGCTGTGAAAAAGTGACTTGGATGGACAGCCTTGGTGATGGTTGCTGGAGCTTCCAGCAAGGGCTGGGCAGCAGGTCAGTTCCCCACCTTTCCAGTGGCAGTGGGGCTCAGTTGTGCATTTGACATTTCCTTCTGAAATGGACTACAGGTATTGAAGGGTATGTGCTGTTTAGGAAAGACAGTAATAAAGGTAAAGGTGGTGGAGTAGCATTGTATATCAACGATGAGGCAGAATGTAAAGAAATAAGAAGCGATGGAATGGATAAGACAGAGTCCGTCTGGGCAAAAATTACACTGGGGAAGAAAACTAGTAGAGCCTCCCCTACGATAGTGCTTGGGGTGTGCTATAGACTACCAGGATCTAATTTGGATATGGATAGAGCCCTTTTTAATGTTTTTAATAAAGTAAATACTAATGGAAACTGTGTGATCATGGAAGACTTTAACTTCCCAGATATAGACTGGAGGACCAGTGCTAGTAATAATAATACAGCTCAGATTTTCCTAGATGGGATAGCTGATGGATTCGTTCATCAAGTAGTTGCTGAACCGACTAGAGGGGATGCCATTTTAGATTTGGTTTTGGTGAGCAGTGAGGACCTCATAGAAGAAAGGGTTGTACGGGACAATCTTGGCTCAAGTGATGATGAGCTAATTCAGTTTAAACTGAACGGAAGGATTAACAAAAATAAATCTGCAACTAGGGTTTTTTATTTCAAAAAGGCTGACTTTCAAAAATTAAGGAAATTAGTTAGGGAAGAGGATTGGACTGAAGAACTTATGGATCTAAAGGTAGAGGAGACCTGGGATTACTTTAAATGAAACCTGCAGAAGCTATCAGAAGCCTGTATACCAAGAAAGGGAAACAAATTCATAGGAAGGAGTTGTAGACCAAGCTGGATGAGCAAGCATCTTAGAGAGGTGATTAAGAAGAAGCAGAAAGCATACAGGGAGTGGAAGATGGGAGAGATCAGCAAGGAAAGCTACCTTATTGATGTCAGAACATGCAGGGATAAAGTGAGACAGGCTAAAAGTCAAGTAGAGTTGGACCTTGCAAAGGGAATTAAAACCAATAGTAAAAGGTTCTATAGCCATATAAATAAGAAGAAAACTAAGAAGGAAGAAGTGGGGCAACTAAACACTGAGGATGGAGTGGAGGTTAAGGATAATCTACGCATGCCCCAATATCTAAACAAATACTTTGTCTCAGTCTTTAACAAGGCTAAAGAGGATCTTAGGGATAATGGTAGCATGACAAATGGGGATGAGGATATGGAGGTAGATATTACATTATCTGAGGCAGAAGTGAAACTCAAACAGCTTAATGGGACTAAATTGGGGGGCCCAGATAATCTTCATCCGAGAATATTAAAGGAATTGGCACTTGAAATTGCAAGCCCATTAGCAAGAATTTTTAATGAGTCTGTAAACTCAGGAGTTGTACCGTATGTTTGGAGAATTGCTAATATAGTTCCTATTTTTAAGAAAGGAAAAAAAAGTGATCCGGGTAACTACAGGCCTGTTAAAAGAAAAGGAGTACTTGTGGCACCTTAGAGACTAACAAATTTATTAGAGCATAAGCTTTCGTGAGCTACAGCTCACTTCATCGGATGCATTTGGTGGAAAAAACAGAGGAGAGATTTATATACACACACAGAGAACATGAAACAATGGGTTTATCATACACACTGTAAGGAGAGTGATCACTTAAGATAAGCCATCAGTTTGACATCTGTAGTTTGCAAGGAAAAACTTTTGAAGAGAAAATAGTTAAGGACATTGAAGTCAATGGTAAATGGGACAAAATACAACATGGTTTTACAAAAGGTAGATCGTGCCAAACCAACCAGATCTCCTCTTTTGAGAAAGTAACACATTTTTTAGACAAAGGAAATGCAGTGGATCTAATTTACCTCGATTTCAGTAAGGTGTTTGATACCATGCCACATGGGGAATTATTAGTTAAATTGGAAAAGATGGGGATCAATATGAACATCGAAAGGTGGATAAGGAATTGGTTAAAGGGGAGACTACAATGAGTCCTACTGAAAGGCGAACTGTCAGGCTGGAGGGAGGTTACTAGTGGAGTTCCTCAGGGATCAGTTTTGGCACCAATATCTTATTTAATCTTTTTATTACTAACCTTGGCACAAAAAGTGGGAGTGTGCTAATAAAGTCTGCAGATGATACAAAGCTGGGAAGTATTGCCAATTCAGAGAAGGATCAGGATATCATACAGGAGGATCTGGATTACCTTGTAAACTGGAGTAATAGTAATAGGATGCAATTTAATAGTGAGAAGTGTAAGGTTATGCATTTAGGGATTAATAACAAGAATTTTAGTTATAAACTGGGGACGCATCAGTTAGAAGTAATGGAGGAGGAGAAGGACCTGGGAGTATTGGTTAATCATAGGATGACTATGAGCTGCCAATGTGATATGGCTGTGAAAAAAGCTAATGTGGTTTTGGGATGTATCAGGAGAGGTATTTCCAGTAGGGATAAGGAGGTTTTAGTACTGTTATACAAGGCACTAGTGAGACCTCACCTGGAATATTGTGTGCAGTTCTGGTGTCCCATGTTTAAAAAGGATGAATTGAAACTGGAACAGATACAGAGAAGGGCTACTAGGATGATCCGAGGAATGGAAAACTTGTCTTATGAAAGGAGACTCAAGGAGCTTGGCTTGTTTAGCCTAACTAAAAGAAGGTTGAGGGGAGATATGATTGCTCTCTATAAATATATCAGAGGGATAAATACCGGAGAGGGAGAGGAATTATTTAAGCGCAGTACCAATGTGGACACAAGAACAAATGGATATAAACTGGCCACCAGGAAGTTTAGACTTGAAATTAGATGAAGGTTTCTAACCATCAGAGGAGTGAAGTTTTGGAATAACCTTCCAAGGTAAGCAATGGGGGCAAAAGATCTATCTGGCTTTAAGATTAAACTCATTAAGTTTATGGAGGAGATGGTACGATGGGATAATGTGATTTTGGTAATTAATTGATCTTTAAATATTCAGGGTAAATAGGTCTAATCCCCTGAGATGGGATATTAGATGGGTGGGATCTGAGTTACCCAGGAAAGAATTTTTCTGTAGTATCTGGCTGGGGAATCTTGCCCATATGCTCAGGGTTTAGCTGATCGCCAGATTTGAAGTCGGGAAGGAATTTTCCTCCAGGGCAGATTGGAAGAGGCCCTGGAGGTTTTTCACCTTCCTCTGTAGCATGGGGCACAGGTCACCTGAGGGAGGATTCTCTGCTTCTTGAAGTCTTTAAACCATGATTTGAGGACTTCAATAGCTCAGACATAGGTGAGGTTTTTCGTAGGAGTGGGTGGGTGAGATTCTGTGGCCTGCGTTGTGCAGGAGGTCAGACTAGATGATCAGAATGGTCCCTTCTGCCCTTAGTATCTATGAATCTATGAAGTACTTTGCACTTGTCTTTATTGAAGTTCATCTTTTTGATTTCAGGCCAATTCTCCAATGTGTCCATTAGCTCAAGCCTGTAACAGACTCACATGCTTCCAGGCACAGTTGAGTGATTAACTGATTTTCTGGTTTGTTAGCAGTTTTGAAAAATGGGGGGAAAATCAGTTCCAGTTGAAACAAAACAGAATTTTTGGCAAATCAAAAAAGTGAGAAATTTCCATTTAGGTCAAACAAAATGTTTTGTTCAACCCAACATGAAATATTTTTATTTAGGGCATTATTGCTTTTATTAAAAAAGGTTAGAGAAAATGAGGGGCTAAATTCACAAAAATGAGGCTGAGAAGTTGTGTCTCCCCCACCCACGTTATGTCCAATAGCCCAGTGGTTAGGTCACTCACCTACACGAGAGCCAGATTTGAATCCTTGCTCTGGAGCAGGGACTTGAACCTAAGTCTCCCCATTCTGGGGAATGCCCTAGTTAGTGGGCTATAAGGTATTCTGGAGTGAGTCTCTCCTGTTGAAGCTGTTCCACTTTGTACAAAATACTTCAATAGTCACTGAGGCAGAGAGAGTGACAATGAGTGAATAGCCCAACCATTAGGGCACTTACCTGGGAGAGGGTAGACCTTCATTCAAGCCGTGGCTCCAAAGCAGGGATTTGAATCTGGTTCTCCCACATCTTTGGTGAGTGACCTGACCACTGGTCATCAGGAGGCACCTCCTTCTCATGTGGTTTTGTGAATGGCACCTAAGTCCCCTGTGAATCTAGCCCCCCAATTTTTCCCCAAAATTATCTGCCAAAGTTCTGTTGAATTCATGAATAGTTTGTTAACCCAAAGCCACATTTTTCAGCAAATAAACCATTTGTCCAGAATATTTTACCCATCTCTACCTTTAGAGAGGGACAGAGAGTTGCATTATAGAAACATGGGTTACATACAAATGAGTTAACTCCTTCCCTTTCTTCTCCAAAGAAAGGATGCATATACATACAGCATTAGCACCACTTCTCCAAAGTGCTGACCAAAACTTGCAGTGACTAACAACACTTCAGTGGTTGTATGAAAGTTTTAGTTAATGGGTTTGTGAAAGCTTTGGAGAGGGGTCTTTAAAGGAATCACCTGTGTTGGCTTATGCTGCAAATCTACGTGAAGTTTTCCCCTCATTGGCATGATCTATTTTCTGAGTAGGCATGAAAGAAAATTTGGGTCCCTGGACATTTTCTGTTCAAAACTAAGAAAAAAAATCACTTGGATTAAGAATCTAATCTTCTGGAAGGACTGACAGTCTTATAACAATGCAGCTTCTTCCTCTGAGAAATCTGTAGTCTAAAGGTCTGCTTTGTTAGGAGTAGAGAAACTAGAGGTCTTCTGGAAAAAAAAATCCTACTGGAAAAAATTTTTTATTAAAAACCGTAAGTGCAGTTATGGAAAGCTGATACAAACTTTTGGACAGTTTTTTTTTTAAGAAAGCTAAGAGAACATCTGGAAAAGTTAAGTTTAATTAACCCATTCCATGCTGTTCCACGTGCCAAATATATACCTGGAACAATAAAAATCACAGGAGAATGCACACCAGTATTTGAAACATACATTTCAAATGATGAAATTTCAGTAAAACGCTGGCCTTTCAAAGAAAGGTGTCCTATTCTACCTACTAACAAGAGGCTGCAACAGACCCATCAGAGAACAGGTTAAGGCTCCTACCATAGCTTGGAGAATACAGAAGGTGATCATTCTTCTGTTGTTAGTGCCATAAAGGCTAAGAAAAAATCAGTTAGTTTATTTTCACTTTTAAAAAGCAACTGACTAGCTTTCCTGTCATGCTGTACACAGTTTAGGAATAGGACTTCTGCATTATAAATAAATTAAAGAAACAATTAACCATTAGTCCATCTCTCTCTCTCTCTCTCTCTCTCTCTCTCATACACACACACACACACACACACACACACAAACTAACAAGCTATTTGGTTATTTTGACAGAGGGATAGAATACCAAACAGAAATTATAATGCTATTTTACTACTTGCTTGTCTGACCCAGTGTAATACTATTCCACATTTCATGGTTCAGTCAATAATCCTTTTGGTCCATAACGAGCTGAAACCTGCAACAGCTTTAGTAAATCGCCACCAAGATATACAAATCCCACAGTTCTCTCTTTTTGGAGTGAAGCAAATGATTTTTATATACAAAAAGAACAAGTGAAGAATTACAAAAACAAAACCTGTCAATAAATGTACAAGTTACCCAAATTTTGTGGATAAAGGGAAAGATGCAATACAAATTACGCAACATGGAGGTTCGAGCAAGGCGGCGGGAATAAATATATCCATCTTCTCAGCTGCCCACAGTGAGGAAGCTTGATGTCCTTCTCATTGAGTAGGAAGAATAGTTTTATTTACCTGACATAACAGTTTCCTAAAGCACTGCAAAGGCATTAAAAGTATGGTCTTGTTCATCAATTATGTTCAGGAGTGCAGAAGGTGACAAGCTAATTGCCGCTGCATGGGTTTCGTTTGTGCCTTTACAGAGCTATGAACCATCTGGTACATATTCTTGTCATTTCCTTCTTTAACACCTTGATGAGCTGTCTCATCAACAGCACATATGCTTGTTCCTAGGTTCCAACTTTGTTTCTCCCACAGCTTGTTCCTTTAAACTACAATGCATGTAAAATCATTTGAATGCATAACACAGCAACCTATGCATATTGTTTATATGGCTCCTGAGATACACCTATATTTGAACATATTTACACTGAAAAAAAATAGAGGTTTTTTTTTTGGAGTTATAGTTACAATATATAACGGAAAAAAAAAGGGCATCTGCAGTCTTAATGGAAAAGAGCAGTGCTCTCTCACATCCTCTGCTCACTAGCCAATACAAATAGAAATAACATTGCACCTCATCTTGCAAAACTTTATACATGCAAGTACTGTAATGGAAGTCAAAAGGTCAAATCCTGAGGTTCTTATTCAGATTTTTACCCACTGATATTAATGAAATGTTTACTGAATAAGAATTAAGGAAGGACGTCAAATTTCAGCCTGTTGGGATTATTCACATGGATAAGGGAAGTGTGCAGAATCAGGCTTTTATACTATAATAATGATGTTGATGAAAGAGTAATTTCTTCTATGGGTGACTATTTTAACATGATTGTGACAAACTGCATTGACATTTAAATAAGGTAGTGTTAGGATATAGATATTCAGGCCTCTCTGAAAAGGCCTATACTCTAAGAATTTAGGTGTATTCTTATCACTTGGCTAGTTATAGAGGTAAGAAAGGAAGAATCAAAATCACTGTCTGCCGGTATAAGGTCCTTCTCTTACTGTGACAGTCTGAGGCCCTGTTCTTAGGCCAAGGCCTTTGGCTAAGCAGCAGAGGCAGCCGTAAGCTGGGAAGCGACCGGTCACATCCTCACATTTCAACCTAGTCACATTGAAAGAAGATGCTAGTGGGCCGTTAGGAATACAGTCCTGTCCTGATAATGCCGATCACCTCCAGAGAAAGGGAAGTGCCTAGAAGATGTAAAAGGAAACTTAGTTCGGTAGCATCCTGTCTGGCAAGAACTCACTTATCAATAGCTGGGATCTGAAATCCTCATTTCTGTGTTGTTCTATCACTGTACTCCCCATTTCCCCATTGTTTGTCTGTATAATCTCTGTCTGGTTCTGTGATTGTTCCTGTCTGCTGTATAATTAATTTTGCTGGGTGTAAACGAATTAAGGTGGTTGGATATAATTGGTTAGCTAATCATGTTACAATATGTTAGGATTGGTTAGTTAAATTTCAGGAAAATGATTGGTTAAGGTATAGCTAAGCAGAACTCAAGTTTTACTATGTAGTCTGCAGTCAGTCAGGAGGTGGGTGGGTGGGGAAATTGAAATCATGTTTTGCTAAAGGGGGAAATGGGAACAGGGAATGGGGTGGGGAAATTGGGATCATGTTTGGCTAAGGACAGGAATGGGAACAGGGACACAGGTGGTGTCAGAGCTGGGAAGGGGGACACTAAGGAAGGAAATTGGAATCATGCTTGCTGGAAGTTCACCCCAATAAACATTGAATTGTTTGCACCTTTGGACTTTGGGTATTGTTGCTCTCTGTTCATGCAAGAAGGACCACGGAAGTAAATGGATGAAGGAATAAGCCTCCTAACAGGTAGCATCATATTTCAGGCATTTGTGTTTGTGTCTACTGGTGTGAGTGAATTTGATATACTTGTGTGTTCATTTATGTATACAATATATGATGTGGTATAAAAGATTTTATTGGCATGAGTTTGGGATTGCAGTGTTACTTGCAAGTCTTAAAGCCAATTGTAGCTATGCATGTCATCCCAAAGGATACATCATGCTGTGGAGTTAAAGGCAGCTGTTCTAAACTTTGATTCCTGTATTTTCTAAACAATACAACTCATTGAGTGAAAGGTTATAAACCTAACACATTAAGAGCACTTTTTCCACACAGGCTCTTTTTTCATTCAACCTAAATATAAAACCACAGGGACAGTAGGCCTTGAACAATGCAATTCACCTATTTTCCTAACATATTTAAGAAGCCTGAGATTTGGAAAAAAACAAAACAACCAAATCACACCAAATCAAATCAAGCCTTCTTTTAGAAGAAGAATGGTACAAATTATATTTTGGATGTATGGGCTCTATGTCCACACTTGTGTAGAGGGAAAGGGGGAAGCTACAAGATCCATATAATGTAGGCTTCCTGAAGTTTTTTAGGTTCAGGGCCTCAGGTTCAGTGTTGCAAAATTCCCATTAAAAGTAAAATCAATAATTAGCTGTCTCTTGCTATGAACGAATTGGTACTGGAGTTAAATTAAGCTATTTCTGAGCTTTTTTGCTTTTTTTTTTTTTTTTAGAACTGTTCAAACATGAGTTGGCTCCTGCTTTTAAGGCTTCATAAAGTAAAAGATTTTCCCACAGAGGAGTTTGCTGTGTGAACCTGGAAATGTGGTAGCAACTCAGGATCTGGCTTTGAGAGAACTTTGTCTTAGTAATTGTGATTAGAGAAAAATTAAGCCTGATATAATTCTTTTCTGTACTGAAAACTACAGCTCTAGTTCCTGGACAGCATTATATATTGAGAGATAGATTAATATACTATACCATCACAATTGTGGTGGTACTTGTATAGGATGCATATTGATATTTGCTTCTGGAATGGCTTTTTGTTTAAACAAACAAACCCCTTAATTTATTGTTTGTGTGGTTACCATTCTGAAATGCACACAGAATGCCAATTGTATTCAGAAACAAAAAAGATAGGTAAGACCAAAAGTAGATTTCAGTGGAGTCTAACTAACCAAAACCAAAACACCCACGTGTAGCAGGTCTGGAATTAAAGAAATTAATGGATCCATGCATTGTGGTGGTACAATTGTGATCCAGTACAATTGTGGTGGTACTTGTATAGGATGCATCTTGATATTTGCTTCTGGAATGGATTTTCATTTAAACAAAAAAAACCCTTAATTTATTGTTTGTGTGGTTACCATTCTGAAATGCACACAGAATGCCAATTGTATTCACAAACAAAAAAGATAGGTAAGACCAAAAGTAGATTTCAGTGGAGTCTAACTAACCAAAACCAAAACACCCACATGTAGCAGGTCTGGAATTAAAGAATTAATGGATCCATGCATTTCTCCACTGCCATATAATCTTTTATTATTCCTTGTCCCCCTACATGACGCTAAGGGCTGCATTAGGGAGGCTGTGTTGGTGAGTATCTGCGTGTCTGTTGCGAGGACAGTTTGACTGTGTGCTTGATTGGTTGTTTGAAAAGTGTGAATTGGGAGTGCTTTGTTCCAGGGGAGCCTTGAGTGGGCCTGACTGTTATAAAAAGCCAGTCAGCGAACAGCAGAGAGGCTAACAGAGGGAGTTTGCCTGGAGTTTGCCCAGGGAGAGCCCACTGAGGCTTACATCTTACTGGTTTCTCTGAGTAGTTACTACAACTCCTGAGGAAGCTCGTAGAAGGAAGGTGATATGGATGGGGAGCATTCAGCTGTTATGACCTGCACTGGATGTGCCATGTTTGTCTTTCTTCCACAGGACAGAAGCGACTTTGTCTGTACAAAGTGCAAGCTGGTCTCCATATTGAAAGAGAAGGTTCAAGGTCTGGAGAAACAAGTATCGACCCTGCGTTGCATAAGAGAAACTGAAGATTTCCTGGACAGATGTCAGGATATGCTTCTATGGACACAATGTTCTGAAGATTCAGAGCAGGCTGTGCAGCGGGGACAGGAGGACGATGAAGAAATTTGGCAGCGCAGATACAGGTAAGCAACCGTTTTCATGTTCTCTCCACAGGTACTAATGCGGAGAGTGGACTAGATGATGCACTGTCCTAGAGATGGAGGGTCCATGACTACCGCTCCCAAGAGGAGGAAGCAGGTGGTGGTGGTCAGGGACTCTCTCCTCAGGGGGACTAAGTCATCTATCTGCTGCCCTGACCAGGAAAACTAAGAAGTCTGCTGCTTTCCAGGAGCTAGGATTCACGATGTGATGGAGAGACTGCCAAGACTCATCAAGCCCTTGGATCGCTACCCCTTCCTGCTTCTCTACATGAGCACCAATGATACTGCCAGGAATGACCTTGAGTGGATCACTGTGGACTATGTGGCTCTGGGAAGAAGAATAAAGGAGTTTGATGTGCAAGTGGTGTTCTCGTCCATCTTTCCCATGGAAGGAAAAGGCCCAGGTAGAGACCATCGAATCGTGGAAGTCAATGAAGTTTTTGGAAAGTGTAGGGGACAATTTCCTGGTGCAAGTGCTGGAAGAACCAACTAGGAGCACAGTTCTTCTTGACCTGCTGCTCACAAACTGGGAAGAATTAGTAGGGGAAGCAAAAGTGGATGGGAACCTAGGAGGCAGTGACCATGAGATAGTCGAGTTCAGAATCCTGACACAGGGAAGAAAGGAGATCAGCAGAATATGGACCCTGGACTTCAGAAAAGTAGACTTTGACAACCTCAGGGAACTGATGGGCAGGATCCCCTGGGAGAATAACATGAGGGGGAAAGGAGTCCAGGAGAGCTGGCTGTATTTTAAAGAATCCTTATTGAGGTTACAGGGACAAACCATCCTGATGTGTAGAAAGAATAGTAAATATGGCAGGCGACCAGCTTGGCTTAACAGTAAAATCTCTGTTGATCTTAAACTCAAAAAAGATGGACAAATGACCAGGGAAGAGTATAAAAATATTGCTCAGGTATGCAGGAGTGAAATCAGGAAGGCCAAATCACACTTGGAGTTGCAGCTAGCAAGAGATGTTAAGAGTAACAAGAAGGGTTTCTTCCAGTATGTTAGCAACAAGAAGAAAGTCAAGGAAAGTGTGGGCCCCTTACTGAATGAGGGAGGCAACCTAGTGACAGAGGATGTGAAAAAAGCTAATGTACTCAATGCTTTTTTTGGCCTCTGTCTTCATGAACAAGGTCAGCTCCCAGACTGCTGCACTGGGCAGCACAGCATGGTGAGGAGGTGACCAGCCCTCTATGAAGAAAGAAGTGGTTCGGGACTATTTAGAAAAGCTGGACGAGTACAAGTCCATGGGGCTGGATGCGCTGCATTTGAGAGTCTAAAGGAGTTGGCGGATGTGATTGCAGAGCCGTTGGCGATTATCTTTGAAAACTCATGGTGATTGGGGGAGGTCCCGGACGACTGGAAAAAGGCTAATGTAGTAACCATCTTTAAAAAGGGGAAGAAAGAGGATCCTGACTACTACAGGCCAGTCAGCCTCACCTCAGTACCTTGAAAAATCATGGAGCAGGTCCTCAAGGAATCAATTCTAAAGCACTTAGAGGAGAGGAAAGTAATCAGGAACAGTTTACATGGATTCACCAAGGACAAGTCATGCCTGACTAATCTAATTGCCTTCTATGATGAGATAACTGGCTCTGTGGTTGAGGGGAAAGCAGTGAATGTGTTAACAAAGCTTTTGATACAGCTTTCCACAGTATTCTTGCCAGCAAGTTAAAGAAGTATGGGCTGGATGAATGGATTATAAAGTGGATAGAAAGCTGGCTAGATTGTCGGGCTCAATGGGTAGTGATCAATGGTTCCATGACCAGTTGGCAGCCGGTATCAAGTGGAGTGCCCCAAGGGTCGGTCCTCAGGCCGGTCTGGTTCAATATCTTCATTAATGATCTGGAGGATGGTGTGGATTGCACTCTCAGCAAGTTTGCAGATGACATTAAACTGGGAGGGGAGGTAGATATGCTGGAGGGTAGGGATAAGATACAGAGGGCCCTAGACAAATTACAAGATTGGGCCAAAAGAAATCTGATGAGGTTCAACAAGGACAAGTGCAGTGTCCTGCACTTAGGACGGAAGAATCCCATGCACCACTACAGACTAGGGACCGAATGGTTAGGCAGCAGTTCTGCAGAAAAGGACGTAGGGGTTACAGTGGATGAGAAGCTGGATATGAGTCAATAGTGTGCCCTTGTTGCCAAGAAGGCCAATGGTATTTTGGGATGTATAAGTAGGGGCATTGCCAGCAGATGAAGGGACGTGATCTTTCCCCTCTATTCGACATTGGTGTGGCCTCATCTGGAGTACTGAGTCCAATTTTGGGCCCCACACCACAAGAAGGATGTGGAAAAATTGGAAAACGTCCAGCAGAGGGCAACAAAAATGATTAGGGGACTGGAACAAATGACTTATGAGGAGAGGCTGAGGGAACTGGGATTGTTTAGTTTGCAGAAGAGAAGAATGAGGGGGGATTTGATAGCTGCTTTCAACTACCTGAAAGAGGGTTCCAAAGAGGATGGATCTAGATTGTTCTCAGTGGTAGCAGATGACAGAACGAGGGGTAATGGTCTCAAGTTGCAGTGAGGGAGGTTTAGGTTGGATATTAGGAAAAACTTTTTCACTAGGAGGGTGGTGAAACACTGGAATGTGTTATCTAGGGAGGTGGTGGAATCTCCTTCCTTAGAAGTTTTTAAAGTCAGGCTTGACAAAGCCTTGGCTGGGATGATTTAGTTGGGGATTGGTCCTGTTTTGAGCAGGGGGTTGGACTAGATGACCTCCTGAGGTGCCTTCCAACCCTGATATTCTATGATTCTATGATTTACACTGCCCACCCAATCTTAGTTTTGCCCAGTAGGTTTCTAATCCAGAGCACTCAAGTGAATGGGAGTCCTTCCACAGACTTCAGTGGGCTTTTTTAAAAGACATCCAAAATATATATGAAAGTTCAAAATTTGAAATTGGTTGGTTATAATATTACATTTCTTATTCAAAAGATTTACTTTCATTATTCAGTGGTCACACTGAAAAAGGTCATTTTACTTTAAACAATACTACATTGTGAGAGATATTCCCTGTACTTAACATGGAAAATACTGCTAGAACCAATAATATCTAAAAATGCAATGAATTAAGGTACAACCACTGTATAATAACACAACATATGCTAATATATTACAATAATATGAGGAGATGTCACTTATATAAGACTGGATAGATTAAAACATGTTTTAATTCATCTACATGCAAGGTCATGCATGCAGGAACAAAAAATGTAGGTCACATTTACAGGATGGAGTACTTATCCTGGTAAACAGACTGCGACAAAGACATAGTTTGTGGTGAATAAATAGCTAACATAAGCTCCCAATATAATGCTCTGGTTAAGAGAGCTAATATAATCTTTGGATGTATAATCAGGGAACATCAAGTATGAATACAAAGGAGGTATTTCCTCAGAATATGGCATTAATTTTACTATTACTGGCATACCATGACCAGTTTTGGTGTCCACACCTTAAAAAGGATCTGAAAAAACATAAAGGATTCAAAAAAGATCTAAACAAATGATTTGAGGTCTGGAAAACCAATCTTACAATGAGAGATATGAGAAGCTCAATCTATGGAGTTTATCAAACAGAATGTCAAGAGGTGACTTGATCCTGGTCTACAACGACCTATATGGAGAACATATGTGATGCTAGAGGGCTCTGTAATCAATCAGACAGAAGATCAAATGACTGGAAACTGACTGTCTTTTTATTCTGTATGTGTGCTACAATCAGGTCTTGGTCCATGACTGGTGCTCCTAAGTGCTAGAATATTAATAATAGACAAATTAATTCAGGTTGTATTTACTAGTTATATTGTACAGAATCTGGACCTACTGCACGTTGGCTTTATTAGAAAAATAGAGTGAAAATGTTTTATATAGGGCAGAAAGAGCTCCTGAGAAATCATACATCATAAAGCAAGCTGCTTGTTGCACAGACATAGGGGAAAAAAACATTAATGATACCAATAGTAATCTAATTATTAAAGTAAATGAAACAGAAGAAAATGGGCAATGAGTTGAAAATTATAAAACGGTGCAAAGCACAGAGTCAAACAGCATGATTTTGCCAACTACAAAGCTTTTTGATAAATTCTTATTTCAAGTAAATGGGAATTTTTATTTTGGTAATATATTGCATCTTAAAAATGAACTCAGTTTTTATTGATTTTGAAAGCAACACTTGCAAGTATGAAGGTAATAGCTTTTTGATTGATTCAGTCAGGATGAGTTAGGCTTTGTGAATAAAAAGGGAATTAATCAGTGAGGCTTGATTTAGGACTTCTTCCATAATATGGATTGCTATTTTTTTTCTTGTCATTGTTCTGTTGTTAAGGACCTGATGGACTATTTGCACTGTGGTGAATGATTAAATGACTGTAACTGTGAGTGGCTGAAAAGTGGAGATACCTTATAAGAATCAAAGCCTTCCTGAAATTTAGCCTAGAGACCAAATTTCGCCTAAGAAAGCCTGGGGACTATATGTCCAAGAAAGGCAAGCAAAAATTGTCCCCCCCCCTTTTTTTTTCAACTATTTTAGTAGCTGTCTCTCAGCAAAGAAACAAAACATTTAAAACAAACCTTCAGAGAAAGACTTGTTGGAAATAATAGAAACATGTTCACAAGGCACATAATACTAGGATGGTAAACATTGCTAGGTGGCAGTGTTGCACATTATCTTCCAAGTTCTTTCCCTTAGCATATGAGAAGATATTCAGTCTCAGATAGGCATTGTTATTATTTTCTGTCATGTAAGATTCTGCATAGAAGCAGTGGCCCTTGGAGATGGAGCTGTGTAAGCAGAAGGAGAGCTTGCTCTCTTTCTTGGTTTTTTATTTGAATAAACTGTTGAGGTACTCTTGCTCTCTGGGAACTGGGATGAGACTCCTAATAGCAGGGATTGTCCTGCATGTTCTTTGACCACCTCTGTTCCAGAACTGGGATATGTCTGTAGATAAAATAATGACAGGTTTCAGAGTAGCAGCCGTGTTAGTGTGTATTCGCAAAAAGAAAAGGAGTACTTGTGGCACCTTAGAGACTAACAAATTTATTAGAGCATAAGCTTTCGTGAGCTACAGCTCACTTCATCGGATGCGTTTGGTGGAAAAAACAGAGGAGAGATTTATATACACACACAGAGAACATGAAACAATGGGTTTATCATACACACTGTAAGGAGAGTGATCACTTAAGTATCATTAAGTATCACAGTTTTCAGAGTAGCAGCCGTGTTAGTCTGTATTCGCAAAAAGAAAAGGAGTACTTGTGGCACCTTAGAGACTAACAAATTTATTAGAGCATAAGCTTTCGTGAGCTACAGCTCACTATGCATCCGATGAAGTGAGCTGTAGCTCACGAAAGCTTATGCTCTAATAAATTTGTTAGTCTCTAAGGTGCCACAAGTACTCCTTTTCTTTTTAAGTATCACAGTGTGTATGATAAACCCATTGTTTCATGTTCTCTGTGTGTGTATATAAATCTCTCCTCTGTTTTTTCCACCAAACACATCCGATGAAGTGAGCTGTAGCTCACGAAAGCTTATGCTCAAATAAATTTGTTAGTCTCTAAGGTGCCACAAGTGCTCCTTTTCTTTTTAGATAAAATAAGTTACACTTGAAATAGACACAGACTGTACACCCCTGATTTCTCTTCCACTAGGAAGCAGACCAATAAGATCCTGAACATCCTCTACCAGTCAGAAGATAATGATGTACTTCAGGGCCTGGAATGGGAAAATGAAATAATTTTGTTTAGAGTACTAATTGGCCATTGTGGCTTAAACAAATATCTTTTCCAAATAAATAGAAACAAAGATGCACCATGTGCATGTTGTAACATAGCAGCAACAACTGGTGGATTGGACTGAAGAACTTATGGATCTAAAGGTAGAGGAGGCCTGGGATTACTTTAAATGAAAGCTGCAGAAGCTATCGGAAGCCTGTATCCCAAGAAAGGGGAAAAAATTCATAGGCAGGAGTTGTAGACCAAGCTGGATGAGCAAGCATCTTCGAAAGGTGATTAAGAAGAAGCAGAAAACATACAGGGAGTGGAAGATGGGAGGGATCAGCAAGGAAAGCTACCTTATTGAGGTCTGAACATATAGGGATAAAGTGAGACAGGCTAAAAGTCAAGTAGAGTTGGACCTTGCAAAGGGAATTAAAACCAATAGTAAAAGGTTCTATAGCCATATAAATAAGAAGAAAACTAAGAAAGAAGAAGTGGGACCGCTAAACACTGAGGATGGAGTGGAGGTTAAGGATAATCTACACATGCCCCATTATCTAAACAAATACTTTGTCTCAGTCTTTAATAAGGCTAAAGAGGATCTTAGGGATAATGGTAGCATGACAAATGGGAATGAGGACATGGAGATAGATATTACCAGATCTGAGGTAGAAGTGAAACTCAAACAGCTTAATGGGACTAAATCGGGGGCCCCAGATAATCTTCAACCGAGAATTGCTTGCCACCTGTAAACTCTGTAATGAATCTGTAAACTCAGGAGTTGTACCGTATGATTGGAGAATTGCTAATATAGTTCCTATTTTTAAGAAAGGAAAAAAAAGTGATCCGGATAACTACAGGCCTGTTAGTTTGACATCTGTAGTATGCAAGGTCCTGGAAAAACTTTTGAAGGAGAAAATAGTTAAGGACATTGAAGTTAATTGTAAATGGGACAAAATACAACATGGTTTTACAAAAGGTAGATCGTGCCAAACCAACCTGATCTCCTTTTTTGAGAAAGTAACAGACTTTTTAGATAAAGGAAATGCAGTGGATCTAATTTACCTCGATTTCAGTAAGGCGTTTGATACCGTGCCACATGGGGAATTATTAGTTAAATTGGAAAAGATGGGGATCAATATGAACATCGAAAGATGTATAATAAATTGGTTAAAGGGGAGACTACAACGGGTCCTACTGAAAGGTGAAATGTCAGGCTGGAGGGAGGTTACTAGTGGAGTTCCTCAGGGATCAGTTTGGGACCAATCTTATTTAATCTTTTTATTACTGACCTTGGCACAAAAAGTGGGAGTGTGCTAATAAAGTTTGCAGATGATACAAAGCTGGGAGGTATTGCCAATTCGGAGAAGGATCGGGATATTATACAGGAGGATCTGGATGACCTTGTAAACTGGAGTAATAGTACTAGGATGCAATTTAATAGTGAGAAGTGTAAGGTTATGCATTTAGGGATTAATAACAAGAATTTTAGTTATAAGCTGGGGACGCATCTATTAGAAGTAACGGAGGAGGAGAAGGACCTTGGAGTATTGGTTAATCATAGGATGACTATGAGCTGCCAATGTGATATGGCTGTGAAAAAAGCTAATGCGGTTTTGGGATGCATCAGGAGAGCTATTTCCAGTAGGGATAAGAAGGTTTTAGTACCGTTATACAAGGCACTAGTGAGACCTCATACTGTGTGCAGTTCTGGTGTCCCATGTTTAAAAAGGATGAATTGAAACTGGAACAGGTACAGAGAAGGGCTACTAGGATGATCCGAGGAATGGAAAACTTGTCTTATGAAAGGAGACTCAAGGAGCTTGGCTTGTTTAGCCTAACTAAAAGAAGGTTGAGGGGAGATATGATTGCTCTCTATAAATGTATCAGAGGGATAAATACAGGAGAGGGAGAGGAATTATTTCAGATCAGTACCCATGTGGACACAAAAACAAATGGAGATAAACTGGCCCTCGGGAAGTTTAGACTTGAAATTAGATGAAGGTTTTTAACCATCAGAGGAGTGAAGTTTTGGAACAGCCTTCCAAGGGAAGCAGTGGGGGCAAAAGATCTATCTGGCTTTAAGATTAAACTCAATAAGTTTATGGAGGAGATGGTATGATGGGATAATGTGATTTTGGTAATTAATTGATCTTTAAATATTCAGGGTAAATAGGCCTAATCCCCTGAGATGGGATATTAGATGGGTGGGATCTGAGTTGCCCAAAAAGAATTTTCTGTAGTATCTGGCTGGTGAATCTTGCCCATATGCTCAGGGTTTAGCTGATCGCCAGATTTGAGGTCAGGAAGGAATTTTCCTCCAGGGCAGATTGGAAGAGGTCCTGAAGGTTTTTCGCCTTTCTCCGTAGCATGGGGCATGGGTCACTTGAGGGAGGATTCTCTGCTCCTTGAAGTCTTTAAACCACGATTTGAGGACTTCAATAGCTCAGACATAGGTGAGGTTTTTCGTAGGAGTGGGTGGTTGAGATTCTGTGGCCTGCATTGTGCAGGAGGTCAGACTAGATGATCAGAATGGTCCCTTTTGACCTTAGTATCTATGAATCTATGATCACCTTTTATGGAGATTATGGGCTTTGATAAAGAGCGGGAAAAGCTTTCTGAGAAATTCAAATACCTTAAGGCAACAAAAATTACATTGTTATTTAATAAAAATATCAGAGAAATTGGGCATTAAGAAGGCATTGTTCCATTAGCTGAACAACACTGGAGAGGTTGTAGAGAATAAGGCCTGACCAAAGCTGAGACGGAAGAAGTCCTGGGGGGAAGCTGCAAGGAGATGAATGAAGCAGTCTTTGGCTGCTAGTTATAGAGACCCTGGGCTGGAATCCAGGATATTAGAAAGACCTGGGTTTCCCTACCAGCCACTTGTCTGGTGGCATGAGACTAGAGAAGGGGTCAAGGATAACAGAGCCCTGAGAAATGAAATGAGGACCAGGGGGCCCAGAGTCAGGACTAGGGTTGCCACCTGTTCAGATTTATCCAGGATTGCCCCTTTTATGAGATAGCTGACCTGGGAAATCAGTAAGTCTTCCTGCAACATTAGAAGTCCTGGCTTTTGTCAGTTGGGCTTTTCTTCCTCCTCCTCCATGGTGCTGCTGCCCCTCCTCACTTTCAGCTACTCCACACCACAGCAGGAGCCATTAAGCAGCAACTGCGCTGCTTCCTCCTTACCAACAAGCCACTGAGGACAGCAAAAAGTGCTCAAGGTAGAAGCTTCTCTGAGCCCTGTGCTTCACCATGATACCAGTTGTTCCTGATCAGTGGGGCCCTACTCTCCATCCTGGGAACCATCTCCACTTTCTTCTCCCCTTCTATTCTCCCCTTTCCCAGTTCAGGGATAGCCTGGGGTTTATTTGTGTCTCAAAAGCGACAACCCTACCTGGGGCTGAAGATCTGATAAAATGTCGTTGACGTCTTGTCACTCCTGGAATGTGTGTTCTTCAATCATTACTTAGCTAGAAACTGAAACACAGGAAGAAGTAGACCACCAGAGCAGCTGTTGGCAGGGGGCCCCAGGTGGAAGAGAGCTGGTAAACCAGGCCTGGCCATGAGGAGGTCATCCAGTGATGAGTCCATGCTCCAGTTACAAGACTGAGATCAGGGAATTCCTGTGTTCTAATCTCAATTCAGACACTGACTCACTGCTTGCCTTTCTCATACTACTTAACCTTTCTGCCTCAGTTTCCTCATCAAGCAAGTCTTAGCTACCTATTGTTACAGAGATATTAAAATTAATATAGAAATTGTAATATTGGATCAGACCTGTGGTCCATCTAGTCCAGTATCATGTCTCCAGTAGAGGCCAGCACCAGATACTTCAGAGAAAGAGGGAAAAAATCCCAAAGCAGGCAGAGTTGGGATAATCTGCCCACGTGAAAGTCTCATCCTAACAGTTAAGACGTTGGCTTAAGCCCTGAAAGAATTTTGATAATGTCACTTAAGCACCCATGAAGATGAAAAGTGGTGTATGTGCTGTTATTAACAATAAGTAATGGCTAAACCTAATTTAGCTTAGCTCATGAGATCTGACACGATTTTAGCCCAAGGTTGTGTGGGCACAAACATTGCATAGGGTATTTTATGCATGAATTCACTTTGTCATGCATGTCACTCCCTCAACATTTTGTGAACAATAATTTAATTGAAAGAAGATAAGGTTATTAAGCCTATTCCTTCTCACATGTCTACTTTATGTTCATAAAGATGCACTCAAATTTCATTCTCTTAACTCATGCTATTATCAGGTATTTATTTAAGAAGGTTTTTGTTTATGTCTATATAATTAAAACAAATATTATTGTGTTGAATCCTACAGAAAACATTGGTGCCTTCTGGCAGCACCAGGGAAAGATCAACTTGGTTTTGAACTGGAAAATTCCTTTCTAGTCCCATCTCTGATGGGAACACAGAGCATGCACTGCCCACACAGCTTATCAATTTTTCACAGCTTCTGGCTGGGACAGAACAGACAGCCATGTGTCAAGTAAAGGGTATGCTACTTAGTGCACAGAGACCTCTGATTTTTCTACCACAGTAGTTCTTTGAGACAGACCTCAAATGTTCCTTCTGAAGTGACTGGAAAGAATATCATCTGCAGACCAACAGCCAAGGACATGATTTTCTTCCGGACAGGAGTCATAGTTACTATTTAACAATTTTCTTTCAACTGGGCTCCTCAGAATACCAGTCTAAGTCATGAAAGGCTGGCAGCATAGTCTAGTGATCGGCTTCAAAGTGAAAGTCAAGACCCCCTTCCTGGATTCTATTCCCCAATCTGCCACTGACTTCTGTGTCATTTGGCCAACTCACTTTCTGTGTCTGTTCTCCGTCAAGAAAATGTTGATGCTGCTGCTTATGCTCCTTTGTAAAGTGAACTGAGATCTATGGACAAAATCCACAATAGCAGTACTAAATATTAGTACAGACTACACAAATGGAAGTCAGCTAACACAAATATGAATTGTATACAAAATGTTTGTTTAGTGAGGAGATATTAGTGCTTTTTAATGCATGACTTTATTTTCCAGGATGTTTTAAAGTCTCTCCACATCTTGTTTATTTTGCAGTTTGCTTCATTTTAACTGTAAATTGCTTTTCATAGTGGTAACAGGCTATTTTCTGTGACCACTTAATAAAGGTCTCTTTTAAGGCAATGGTTTAATTTTCTCCGTGTATCTCGTGGACAGATGTATTTTTTTTCTCTCTATGCCTGATATCTTGCTGCAGAAATAGCTGTTTTACTGAAAAAAAAAATAAGGACTATGATGGGGTAAGACAGATCCCACACTGGAGAGCAAATGGTTAAGGAACAACTCTGGGCCCAGACGGTCCCCAGCCAGTCACAAAATGGGCCTGCACAAGCTCGAGGCAGGGCTTTAAAAAGGGGAGCAGAGTTCAGAGGCAGGCAGTAGAGGGGAGCAGACAGCTGCTCTGAGGGGAAACTGCTGCCCAGGCCTGACCACATGGACCTGTGCATTCCCACAAGGGAGAAGCAGGGGACCGAGTGTTCATGTCAGAGACTTTATTGGTGTGGTACTCTGAGAAGCTGAAGGAGATAGGGGTAGGAAGTGGTCTGGGTTGGCCGCAGCTTAGCTCTAAAGCATTGGATGTAGTTACCCACCACTGGACCCTGGATTGAAGCCCAGAGGAGAGGGTGGACCTGGGCTCTCCTACCCCCTCCAAGAGGACAGCACAACAATAGTCCTCTCCTCTGGGGACAGGCCTGCTGGAAAAGACTGTGGTGGTTCAGGGGCTCTGCCCTCAAAACCCCTGTGCTAAAAATCCCTGGAGAGGGGAACGCCAAGGGACAAGACCGTGTTTCAATCGTGAGATATCCTGCCAACTACCACCTGACCACTAGGCAGCACTGTCAATGGTTATGCACCTTCTACAGGACAATTCTTTTTTTAATGTTCTTCTACTAAAACACTGCAAGCCAGATGAGTTTCTTTCTTGGAAGGTTTGGCCATGGGGGTGGGGAGACCCTGCAGGTTTCTCCTGCTTTGATTAATATTACATCCCAATGACCTGTTCTGAAGATGGTTCTAGATATTCTGCCTCTCCCACAAGTGTTGCTACATCTACATCTGCAGTTCAGAAAATGTTGCATTTGATTACATGAATTAATAATTCAGTTTATAGAGACACATGATCATTGTCTAAGCCTGTAGATATATTTATATTAATAGAAAGCAACTAAACATGCTGCCAACAAATGGCTACAGGAACACTCCCTAAACGTAAAGCTACCCACTGCTGTAATAAAAACAAACACAGATGTAATACCCCATACCCATTATTGGAGAAAGCATTAAAAATGCAATGCATTACGGCTAATTCACATTAGCCAAAAAAGCTTGTATGGGATTTGCCATGTGTCCTGAAGCTTAGACAACTGACTGTTGTTGGATCAATGGAAGTCGCACACTGTTGAGTTGAGGACCAGTCCTCATTATTACTCTGTCACTAGACCCCCCCAGAGAACTCAGTTGATTTCAACTATCTCCTCAAGATGTGGAAAGAGGGAAGGTATTGCAAATAATTACAGTCTCAGACACTTAGAATCAAATTTAATCTTTTGAATTACACCTAAATGGGATTAGTATTCACAATGACCAGCCATCCGAAGAAAGTGCCTTCACAGTCTACATCAACATGAAGTTGCTAAGTGGTCTTCAAAGTGTAAATAAATACAGAGTGCATTACAGTAATGCAGTTGGGTGGTCATAATGGCATGAATGACTGGCAAGGTCTTTGTGTGAGCAGTACAACCTTAGCATTTTGGGGTAAGCTTTTGAAATAATATTTTTCTTCCAAATCGCTACATTTAGTTCATTTCTGTCAGCCATGATCACATCAGTATGCACAGTAGTGACTGGAGGATTTTAGGGAATCATCTTGATGATTTTCCCCATCACACACTCAACCTCGCTTCTAGACCCATTCCCCTACTCCTCCCACCAAAAAGATTTCTTTTATATAAATAGAGTGGGTGGGAGAAAGTCTTTTAATTTTTGTATTCTGATAGCACCCACAGGCCCCAATCAGAAAGGGTGGGGGGGCAGTGTACAAACTCGTACTATAGGAAGACATGGTCCCTGTTTCATAAAGATTAAAACATAATTTAACATAAGATGCAAAGTGAGTAGCAAGTAATTGGACAGAACGGTAAGGGAAGCTGAGGAAAATCATAATTCTGTAATATAGGTTATGTGTAAATCTGAAATTAAAAAAACCTCATATTAATTGTACCAACTGTAGATTAAAAAAAAATCTGGACACCAAAACCACCAGAGACTCCAGGGGAGACTGGGGATCCAGAAGTAACCCTAAATTGTGAATCTTATTGGCAAAACTTGGGCATGCGTCCTTTCATCCAACTAGCATCAGTTCTATCTTATCCAATGACACTTCAAATAGTAAACTCACATCAAGTCTACAATTAAAATGCTACAGCTGTGCAGTGGCACCCCTGCAGCTGCCCTGCTGTAGTGCTGTAATGAAGACACTGCCACACCGACAGGAGGGATTCTCCCTTTGGTGTAGGAAAACTACCACCCCAAGAGGTGGCAGCTAGGTTGATGGAAGAATTCTTCTGTTGACCTTGTGCAGTCTACATCAGGAATTAGGTCAGTCTCTCAGAGGTGTAGATTTTCACACTCCCGAGAGACGTAGCTATACCACAAAAATTCCTAGCATAGACCAGGCCTAAATCTAGCTAGGTACTGTGAAAGCAAAGACATAGATATATTTTCCTTCTTGAAAATATGCTTGTATATTTATATTATTTTGAAAAAGCAGGAAATCACACTTAGTGTAATAATAATAATAATAAAAATTAAAGACAGAATTCCTAAAAGCATCTGAAATTTCAAACAATTGCTGACCTGTGTTTAAGAGACAAATCAGACCATATAGCATTTCTGGATTGAGCACAAAGCCTGATAAATCAAAGCAATATTCACAGATATCTAGATAGTGAAACAAGTTTACAGAAAGCTTTAATAGGCAGTTTGGGGGCACAAAATCTTGCACTGAACCACTACTTCAAATGCCACTCAAACTTGAACTCAGACTGGATTCAAATTCATTTGAGGTTCAAAGTCAACAATTTGCACTGCTATAGTTGTGAAGTTTCTTATTTTTAAAGTGTTCCCATTTACTATAATGAACAGTGCAGTGAATATGATAACGAATAATGAGTATTTTTATTGTGGTGAAATATCCAGAGCAATAAAAGGGTTAAAATAAATCTAGATGCTTGGTAAAGTATTAGCAGGAACCCAGTTTTTAATAAGATTTTGTCTTATATTTGGCTTTACTTTTGGTGGAATATGGGGAGTGATCTGACTATTTTAAGTTTATTGATTTTACTAATAAAATAGGATTATTTATTCTGTCAAGGCAATAAACACTAGAATAAAATTGGCTTGTCAATGGCCTCTCAAAAACATTCAACAGAAAAGGGGAAGATATTCATGTTTTTTAAGTAGGTTTTTTTTGTCTTTTAGCCCAAGTCATTATCTTGTTGATTTCACCAAATGCCCCTCAAAATTATTCCCCAAATTCCGAAAAGTCAGAAAAAAATATTTTACAACGTTAACATTTAAATTATCTGTAATCTCTGATTTCCTAAAACCATGGTGTAATTACATTAACAAAAAAAAATAGAACTGTGGAATACAGCTTGATATTTGTCTTAATGGGAAACAAGTTATTGTAATATTTAAATCAAATTCATATTCCAAATTGAGTCACCATTAAAAAAACATATAATTCTACTTCATGCTGGCATCTTTTCCATTACCTTTGTTTCACAAAAATTAGACAATCTGAACAGCACTTATGAAAAATTTAAAATAAATCTGTAGCCAGACTACGTTGCTCAAAGAATCAAAGATATTATATTTATCTTAAGACTTGATCATAAATCTAAAGATCTTTTGTTCATTAAGATACAGTATCATATTTGTAATGTTATTTCCAAATTACTTATAAACAAATTATAAAAATTAAAAAGCAATGGGAAATTGATTTGGTTATAGTCAGATAATTTATGCACATAAATATGTATCTTATGGGTATAACCATAATTTGATTTTTTAAAATATATTCTCCAGAATCTGTTTGACCACAGCAAGAGATTAAGCAAAAGACTTGTTTCTTTCATTTCTCTTTGAAGAAAGACAAAACATGTGCCCTATTAGATACGTAATCATGATTTAAATGCATGCCTTTTTTGGCTAGAAGTGGCTACACCATTCATAAAATAATTCATTTAATTATTCCTTATAATACTGCTTTTAAAAAGTTATTATTAATACATGTTTATATTTTAGTATTATCTAAAAGACAATACCCAACTGTGCATGCATTAATTATAAATGACAGTTCCTATCTCAGAGAGGTTACAGTCTAAAAAGACAAAAAATAACAGGTGGATGAGATGAACAAGAGGGAAAAGGTGGAGCGTGGTGCAGACAGGGTAATAAATATAATGCAATGTACAAGTTCTATGATTTGGAAGGATTTGTTGCTGATAAATCTTTACATGAATGTATTAAAATATGAAGTTGCAACTAAGTAACTGGTGCTTTTTTTTCAGAAAATGCCTTCTTCTGACCCAGAATTTTACCTTCACTTCAAAACAAAAGTGTCCAGCTCTGAGAGTTGAAGATAGGATACCGTGCTGTCTGCCTCAGCCTGCATACAGCCTTTAGCAGCAACTTCCAGAGCTATGAACGGTTCCTATTCATCTCAATAGTGTGTTAATTTAAAATGTCAAAAAGCTTGTTAAGATGATCAAAGCATATAACTGAGAGGTGGAATAGTGATCAGCTGATGCCACTGCAAAGCAGAGCATGCAAGAAAGAAGAGGTACAATTATTTTATAAAGAATGGTACTGTGATGGGTTCAATCACAGAAACCCCCTTGGGACTGTCACCTAATGTGCTGAAATTACCTCTGAGCCCATTTTCCCTGTCAGTTTGGGACTTCCAGAATGCTGCCTTGTTGAGCCAGACACACTAACTTGCTGCAACACAGACCCAGGGTCCAGGCCACACCCCCAAAGCTGCAGACTTTAACCAAAAACAGTTCAGCAGGTTACCTCTCCAGCATCCAGACACCCAGCTCCCAATGGGATCCAAACCCCAAATAAATCTGTTTTACTCTGTATTAAGCTTATACAATAAATTGTCTGCCCTCTATAACACTGATAGAGAGATATGCACAGCTGTTTGCTCCCCCAGGTATTAATCACTCTGGGTTCATTAATAAACAAAAAGTGATGTTATTAAGCATAAAAAGTAGGATTTAAGTGGTTTCAGGGAATAACAGACAGAAGGAAGTAAGTCACCAAGCAAATTAAAGCAAAAACACACAAGTCTAAGACTAATACATTAAGAAGCTGATTACAGGTAATATCTCACCCTCAGAGATGTTCCAATAAGCTTCTTTCACAGACTAGACCCCTTCCTAGTTCGGGCCCAATCCTTTCCCCGATACAGTCCTTGTTAGTTCCAGCAGACATCCCAAGTGGTAAGCAGGGGCTCTCTCATGACTGGCAGCCCCCTTTGTCCTGCTCCACCCCCTTTTATAGCTTTGGCACAAGGCAGGAATCTTTTGTCTCTCTGGGTCCCCACCTCTCCTTCGAAATGGAAAAGTACCAAATTTAAGATGGATTTCATTATCAGGTGACATGGTCACATATCACTGTAAGACCCCTAATCTCCATTCTGCATTGGCTGGCCCACATGTACACAGGAAGGCTTTCAAGAAACTAAGGCCATTTACAACTGATCATTTCTGGATCACCTTTAATGGCCTCCACTTAATATGATTACATCAGTGATACAAGTTTATATCTTATTCTCCTAACTCCAGATAGAGAAATAATACATGCAAACAAATAAGATGAACACACTTAGTGGATTACAAGCTTTCTAATGACACCATACAAGGGGTATTTAGCATAAAGCATATTCCAGTTATGTCATATTCATAAACATATTTCCATGAAGCATATGGAGTGCAACATCACAGGTACAATCTATTTTGTGTGGCACCTATTCAAGTGGGCAAGGTTTTGTTTGAGGAAAGCACCATTTTTTCTGTTTTTCTCTGTCCTTAAACAATTCCTCCTGAGCAATAGTGCAACAGGTTATAAATAAGGAATGAAAACATAACATTTTTAAGCTTTTTATTGCTATAGGTTTCTATAATTATTTATAACAATCACTATTTGTCAACTTTTTATCTAACAGAACACAAAAATGATCCTGACATATTAATGATCCAGACATTGTGTTTTATTTCCTCTTTCTGTTGTTCTTTGAGAGGGCAATACATATATTTATATTATTATGTTGGCATTTATCAAATATTTACAAATTTTCAGCGAAATTATTTTGAAAATGTCTTCAAAGATTTTCAGGAAAAATACTTACTGTTTTCCGACCAACTTCCATATTGGTCACAATTTCTCAAAAAGTTTAAGATTTTATGAGAATTTTAACAAAAATTTTCAAAAATATTTTTTTTTATTTATTTTCAGCTCATTCTAATATTTTGTAATTTATCATTTTTTTTCAGTATTGTGACAAAGTTCCTGCTCTACCTGGGTGGGTCTTGCGCTTATTGGCGGATTTGCTCGCTTTGGAGCTTCACAGCAGCCCCTCAGCTTGGCTGTTTTTCTGAACCCACAGTCCAGGTCGACTCCTCCTGTGTCCAACCAGGAGTTGGGAGGATTTGGGGAGAACCCGGGCCCGCCCTCTGTTCCGGGTTCCAGCCCAGGGCCCTGTGGAATGCAGCTGTCTAGAGTGCTTTCTGGAAAGGCTATGCGACAGCTACAACTTCCTGGGCTACTTCCCCGTGGCCTCCTCCCAACACCTTCTTTATCCTCACCACTAGACCTTCCTCCTGGTGTCTGATAATGCTTGTACACCTCAGTCCTCAACAGTCCGCGTTCTCACTCTCAGCTCCTAGCGCCTCTTTCTCCCAAGCTCCTCACACACACCACAAACTGAAGTGAGCTCCTTTTTAAACCCAGGTGCCCTGATTAGCCTGCCTTAATTGATTCTAGCAGCTTCTTGATTAGAACACTTGCAGCCAATCAGCCTGTCTGTCGTAATTGTCTCCAGAAGATTCCTGATTGTTCTGGAATCTTTCCTGTTACCTTACCCAGGAAAAAGGGATCTACTTAGCCTGGGGCTAATATATCTGCCTTCTATTACTCTCCTATAGCCATCTGTCCCAACCCTGTCACATATCCCCCCTTTCTGTCAAAACTACGGGGTTGGGCAACTTGGGACATCAGGCAATATACTCATGACAAGCCATTTGCATTGCCATGGTGGCTTCCAACCCGGTGTTGTATGGTAAAATGGAAAGGTTGTAGGGACAGGAACCATCTCGTCACACTTGCGTTCTTCTCTTTATTTCACTGTCTCCACTGGAGGGGTGCATGGTCGGTCACAAGGGTAAACCATCATCCCAGAACATAATAACTTAGTGTTTCCATGGCCCATTTCACAGCTCGGCACTTTCTTTCAACCACAGAATATTTCTGCTCTCTCGGGAGGAGTTTCCTCCTGAGGTAGAGGATTGGGTGTTCTTCATCTCCATCCATCTACGATAGGACAGCTCCCAATCCTACTTCAGATGCATCTGTTTGTAAAATGAATTCTTTGTTGAAGTCTGGGGCTATAAACACAGGGTTACTGCACAGGGCTGTCTGTAGATCCATGAATGCTTTCTCTGCAGCATCTGTCCACTTCACCATGTCTGGATCCTGGGCTTCTATCAGGTCTGTCAGGGGACTCGCTCTGGTAGCAAAATGGGGAATAAATTGTTGGTAGTACTCCACCACACCCAGGAATGCCCGGACTTGCTTTTTCTGATTCGGCCGGGGCCAATTTTGGATAGCCTATAGTTTGTTTAGTTGGGGCTTGACCATACCCCTTTCTACAATGTAGCCAAGGTATTTAGCCTCGGCTAGCCCTATAGCACACTTGGCTGGGTTGGCTGTGAGGCCAGCCTGTCTTAGCATGTCCAGAACCGCTTCCACCTTTCCTAAGTGGGTTTCCCAGTCAGGGGTGTGAATAATCACATCATCCAGGTATGCCGCTGCATAACTGGAATGGGGCTGTAGGAGCTTGTCCATAAGACGCTGGAAGGTGGCAGGTGCCCCATGCAATCCAAAAGGAAGAACAGTATATTGAAACAGACCCTCTGGGGTAGAGAATGCCTTCTTTTCTTTTCCATCTTTGACAAGGGGAATCTGCCAGTATCCCTTTGTTAAATCAAGGGTGGTCAAAAATCGGCATTGCCCAGGCAGTCAATTAACTCATCGATATGAGGTATGGGGTATGCATCAAATTTGGATCTCTCATTCAGCTGGCAAAAGTCATTACAAAACCTAGTGGTGCCATTGGGTTTGGGCACCAACACAATCGAGCTTGACCACTGACTGTGGGACTCTTTGATGACTCCCAGCTCCAACATCCTTTTTACCTCTGCATTGATCTCCTCCCTTTTTGCCGCTGGGACCCAATAGGGCCTTAAAGTTACCTTTGCCCCAAGGTCTGTGATAATGTGGTGATATGCTTCAGTGGTCTGGCCTGATTTGGTTGAAAACACGTCCTGGTATTGGTTGATCATCTCAGTTACCTACTTCTTCTGGTTTGGTATCAGATCAGTGGATATCCTGATCTGCTCCTGCATATTCTTTCCCTGGATCGGTGTGTCTTGGGCCACTACACATGCCTCTCGTTGGTGCCAAGGCTTTAAGAGGTTAATGTGATAAATTTGTTCCTGTTTCCGGTGTCCTGGCTGCCGCACCTTGTAAGTTACTTCCCCTATGGGTTCAACCACATCATAGGGCCCCTGCCATTGGGCCAAAAGCTTGCTTTCTGTCGTGGGAACCAACACCATCACCCAATCCCCTGGTTGGAACTGTCGAACTTTTGCCTGGCGATTGTAATGGGTTCACTGGGCCTCCTGCGCCTTTTCCAAATGTTCCATGCAATAGGGGTGACTCGGGCTATCTGTTCTCAAATCTGCAACACATGGTCATTTATATTTCTCCCCTCATTGGGTTCCTCTTACCAGATTTCTTTTGTAATATCTAGTATACCATGGGGGTGGCATCTGTATAATAATTCAAAGGGGGAAAACCCAATTGAGGCCTGAGGTACCTCCCGGATTGCAAACATAAGGTAGGGGAGTAGGGTGTCCCAATCCTTCCCGTCTCGACTTACCACTTTACTTATCATTGCCTTGCAGGTTCGGTTAAACCTTTCTACCAGCCCATCAGGCTGCGGATGATAGACTGAAGTTCTCAGGGTATGTATATGGAGCAGCATACAGAGGTCCTTCATTAGCTTCAACATAAATGGGGTACCTTGGTCTGTTAATATCTCCTTTGGTAGCCCCACTCAGGCAAAGATTCCCACCAAGTCTTTAGCTATCGTTCTAGAGGCCATGTTCCGCAGAGGGACAGCTTCTGGGTAGCGAGTAGCATAATCCAGAATGACAAGTATATATTGGTGGCCCCGGGCTGTCTTCTCAAGAGGTCCCACTAGATCCATTGCTATTCGCTCGAAGGGGACCTCTATGATGGGAAGGGGTACTTAAGGTGCCATCAAGTGGGGACGAGGACTGTGCAGCTGACACTCCGGGCACGATGCACAATACCTCCACACTTCTTCATGTACTCCGGGCCAGAAGAATCGTCGCAGGACCCGTGCCAGGTCTTCTGTACCCCCAAAAAAGATGACTATGGGCCAGATTTAATACAGCATTCTGGTTTTTTTGAGGTACTAGGATCTGTACCTTCTGCCCCTGTACTGGTACAACTCAGTATAAGTGATTCTTCTTCATTATGAAGTAGGGTCCTGGTCCCTGGGATTTCTCTTCTACGGGGACCCCATCTATTTCATTCACCTCCTTCCTAATGTTGTCGTACCTTGGTCCTGTCCAAAATTTCCCCTCCCGGGGCTAATCTTCCCTAGATCTAGGGGACCAGTATCTGTTGCTTCTACCGGTTCAGATGTGTTAGGGTGTGGGTCAGACTCATTAGCTTCTCCCTCCTGGTGGCCTCCTTTTCAGCTACTAGGGTCCGCCTACCTATGAGAGCGACCCTCTGGCTTTGGGCCAATATTCGGGTTCCCAAGGCCTTAGCTGCCCTTCTTTCCCTGTTTGTCTTTCTACACTGTCTGGGAGTGGAGAACAAATCTGGGGATATTTCAGAGAAGGTTGGGGCTTGACAGTCTACTGTGAATGCCTCACTACTTTCATGGCTTCCCCCTTTCTCCAATTCCCCTACCTGGAGTAAGTCTCCAAACCCTGGGAAGTCCCTCCCTATGAGCACTGGGTATGGGACTTTAGGACCTACACCAGCTGCTACCTCAGTAGTGTTCCCCCGAATCTCGATTTTTACTGGAATAGTGGGGTAGTAATCAACTGTCCCATGGACACATGTTATCCCCGTATTCTTAGCCCACAGCAGCTGTCTACACTTCACAAGCTTCCCCGAGACAAGTGTGATAGCACTCCCCAAATCAACCAGTGCTGTGGTCTCTACTCCAATTAGCTTCACTGGTCTAGTGTACATATATTGAGTTAGTGAGACCCCCACAAGGTGGATTAGGGAGCATGGGTCTGCCCAGTTCCCCAGGTTACACTGCATAGGCTCCTCAGCATTGGGACACTGTTTAGCTATGTGTCCCCACTCTCCGCAGGCGTAACATCTGTATGGAGCCCTAGGCATTCCCCGGTCTCTTGGTTTGGGCAGTCTTACCTCACAATCTTCTTCCTCCTCAGTGCTCCGACTCTTTGTGGCTTCTGGTGGGCCTTCACCCGAGCTCTAGGGCTTGGTGCTGCTAGTTTAACTTGGTGATGCTTCTTCCTTAACTGGTTGGGTCAGCTCCCTCACCGTCCTTTGCCTTTCTACCAGCACGACAACCTTGTCGTAGGTGAAGAGTTCGTTCTGGCTTACCCAAGCGCGAAGGTCTGATGGTAGTCCTCTCATTTACCGGTCATTTACCAGTTCCTGCAACATAACCCATTCTTGAGCAGCCTGTTCCATCAGCAGGCGATTAGTCTCTTGCTGCAGCTGCACTGCCTCCTGTTGGGCGGCTGCCTGGACACGAGTAGCCTCCTACTGGGCAGCCATGGCTTGTATCAGTGCCCGCACTACATCCTACATTGTGGTGAAAAAAATAAAAATAGACCCTCTTCCTTTTTTTTTTCTTCCTTCCTTCCAAACACCCTCCTTCTTCTGCCATACTGTGGACACCAGATCCCACTTCCAACACCAGTTGTGACAAAGTTCTGCTCTACCTTGGTGCGTCTTGTGCTTATTGGCAGATTTGCTCACCTTGGAGCTTCACAGCAGCCCTCATCTTGGCCGTTTTTCTGAACCCACAGTCCAGCTTGACTCCTCCTGTGTCCAACCAAGAGTTGGGAGGATTTGGGGGGAACCCAGGCCTGCCGTCTACTCTGGGTTCCAGCCCAGGGCAGGAATGCAGAGGTCTAGAGTGCCTCCTGGAACAGCTGTGTGACAGCTACAACTCCCTGGGCTACTTCCCCATGGCGTCCTCCCAACACCTTTATCCTCACCACTGGACCTTCTTCCTGGTGTCTGATAGTGCTTGTACACCTCAGTCCTCCAACAGTCCGCATTCTCACTCTCAGCTCCTAGCACCTCTTGCTCCCAGCTCCTCACACACACACACACACACACACACCACAAACTGAAGTGAGCTCCTTTTTAAACCCAGGTTTCAGAGTAGCAGTCGTGTTAGTCTGTATTCGCAAAAAGAAAAAGGACTACTTGTGGCACCTTAGAGACTAACAAATTTATTTGAGCATAAGCTTTCGTGAGCTACAGCTCACTTGCTGTAGTTCACAAAAGCTTATGCTCAAATAAATTTGTTAGTCTCTAAGGTGCCACAAGTACTCCTTTTTTAAAAAACCCAGGTGCCCTGATTAGCCTGCCTTAATTGATTCTAGGAGCTTCTTGATTAGAACACCTGCAGCCAATCAGCCTGCCTGTCTTAATTGTCTTCAGAAGGTTCCTGATTGTTCTGGAACCTTCCCTGTTACTTTACCCAGGGAAAAGGGATCTACTTAGCCTGGGGCTAATATATCTGCCTTCTATTACTCTCCTATAGCCATCTAGCCTGACCCTGTCACAGTATGTTAATGTTTGTACTTGTAGCATTTTGGAAGTATTTTTACAGTCATTGAAAATCATGTGACCAGTGACATCAAATCACCTAAGGCTGTTTTGAACACCTAAGATATTAATAAATATCTCTGAAAATACACAAAGAGAATGTATATACAAATCCCATAGAATGTGAAATTACTTCCTAAATATAGACATTCCTAAACATGAGCTAGAAATCTTAAAATAGGAAGCAAACATTATTGTAGCCAATAACCCTATTTTTTATCATTTTCATTGTTTTTTCACACTTTTAGCAGAAAGCGGGGAAGAAAACTAATAGCATCAAAAAGAACCAAACCTTTTGTCTTAGCAATCAAACCCTCACCAAATGTTGAATAACTCAAACAAGACATGAGTACAGAGGTAAAGAACAAAATCTTACAATATGCAGATTACTGTCTTCTGTATCTGACCATACCAAAACATCTTGGGCTAGATTCACAAAGCAGATTTAGGGTCAACATTGAAACACCTAACTTTAATGCACTTCTGCCCAGTGGAATCCAAAGCCTCAAACTGGGTGCCGTGGCTCCCTATATAATTTCATTAAGAGAGTTATATGTGTAAAAAAGGGACTCACAAAAGCCAGCAAACAAATAGGAAATGCTGAGAATAGGGGTGTGGACAAAGCCTTGCTCCTCTAAAGTAGTGAGGTGCTTACTCCAGGCCACAGGAAGGTGCCTATCTCCAATTAAATTTCACAGCCATGAAGCCTCTCCTGGAATTAGGTGCTTAAATCAGGTCAGAATTTTCTTGCATTCAGATGGAGTAGGTATTTCCACTTCCCTTATATCCTATATACCAACAGTTAGAGCACTCACCTAACATGTAAGAAGACCTAGGTTCAAATCCCCACTTGCTCTGAGAGGGCAGGCACTTTAACTGAGGTCTTCTAAGTCTTCCAAGAAAAGGAGAGGGGAGGAAAAGCCAAAACATTTTAAAAAATGGTTTAAAAAAGCCCATGGACATTTCTTACTCATTTCCTTTGAAAACTTCTAAATGAACACATTCTTGGACTTTTCAATTTGTTTAGCATTTTTTGTGTTTTGTCTGCTCTTCATACAACATTGATGATAAATTGCACATAATACTATTCCCAGCTGAATGGGTACCTACAGCTATAAGGAGATGTCTCTATGCACTTTTGTACACGAAGTTTACTCTCTTATAACTGAAGGTCTTTGCGATCACCTCTTCAAACTCACATTCTTGGGATATACCATCAGCACCCAACTCTAGTAGTGAACAAATTTCTGATTTAAACAAATTCTTCTGAAAAGGGATGGAGAAGAGTAGTTGTGGGGAGGAATATTACTGAACTGAAATGTTCATTTGGACAGTCTCCAAGATCCATCGGTCTGGGGTGATAATATTTCAGGTATCTAGGAAATAGGAGAGACTGTTTCCAAATGAAGGTGAGACAGCGAGTAAGTTTAACACTGGTCTGGGGTTCTAAAGCATCCTGTGAAACTTGAGGCCAAGAAATCAAGGAAGAAAAAAGATAATGCATCAGATCTCCCATTAGCTCATGTGTTGTTGGGTTTTCATCTCTGAGGATGCTAAATAGGGGACTGCTTTTGGTATTGCTTCTTTTGGGAAGAAAAGAAAATAGAAACTGGGTGCAATTCTCTCTGGTAATGAAATGTTATTACCTCTCTCTCTTCTTAAAGGATTGAGAAATACCAGTAGTTAATCTTTGTTTCCCTAGAACCACATTTTTCTGTAGCTTAATAGCCCCCCAAGATCAAATGGGAAGTCTTCTACCCAAGTTCTTGTTTCTGGACTAATGTAGCAACAAGTGGCATTTCAGAGACCTCAAATGCTACAGCTCTAGACTATCAGAAGCATAAAACCTACCTTTGCTAACTGGGGCTTTGGCCAGCTTTGTCTGACTGGGTAAAGAGTGCTATTTTTCTCCCATACTTTAGATTGGTATATGGATATTACTGTGTGATAGTTCACTAATCTAATACCCAATGTGGGGATGAGTATATCTTTCTACCCAAAGAATCTAGCTTCTTACACTCTATCAGAAAGGACAGAGTGAACTTAAACCCCTTTAGCTCTTTGAACGGCAGACACCACTCTTAAGGAATTCAGAGATGGGTGGGTCTGGAAGAAAAATAAACACTCCAGGAGGCAGCAAGTATAACTTGCCTGCTTTTTTTAGAAATTGCCACTCCATATGCTTGGTTTAACTTTTTTTTTCTGACTATAATAAACCATCTTGAGTTGAAAAGGTAGTCTTACTCCTAAAGGGTGAAACCAGAATGTTGAAAACTGAAAGGATATTTAAAGGTGGCAGCTATTCTTTGTGCAAGTTTGTGAAATTGGAACATAACTTCTAGAATGAAGCGCCCCCACTATTATCCTGAGAAGTTTGAATATCCAGATCAATATCTATGTCCAGAAGTTCAACAAGTCCCCAGTCTCCTTCAGTTCATAGATTCATAGATACTAAGGTCAGAAGGGACCATTCTGATCATCTAGTCCGACCTCCTGCACAGCGCAGGCCACAGAATCTCACCCACCCACTCCTATGAAAAACCTCACCTATGTTTGTGCCAAGGTCTAAGTCCTTAAATCATGGTTTAAAGACTTCAAGGAGCAGAGAAGCCTCCCTCAAGTCACCCATGCCCCATGCTACAGAGGAAGGCGAAAAACCTCCAGGGCCTCTCCAATCTGCCCTGGAGGAAAATTCCTTCCCGACCCCAAATATGGCGATCAGCTAAACCCTGAGCATATGGGCAAGATTCACCAGCCAGATACTACAGAAAATTCTTTCCTGGGTAACTCAGATCCCATCCATCTAATATTTAAAGATCAATTACTTACCAAAATCCCATTATCCCATCATACCATCTCCTCCATAAACTTATCAAGTAGAATCTTAAAACCAGATAGATCTTTTGCCCCCACTGCTTCCCTTGGAAGGCTATTCCAAAACTTCACTCCTCTGATGGTTAAAAACCTTCGTCTGATTTCAAGTCTAAACTTCCTGGAGGCCAGTTTATACCCATTTGTTCTTGTGTCCACATTGGTGCTGAGTTGAAATAATTCCTCTCCCTCTCCTGTAATTTATCCCTCTGATATATTTATAGAGAGCAATCATATCTCCCCTCAACCTTCTTTTAGTTAGGCTAAACAAGCCAAGCTCCTTAAGTCTCCTTTCATAAGACAAGTTTTCCATTCCTCGGATCATCCTAGTAGCCCTTCTCTGTACCTGCTCCAGTTTGAATTCATCCTTTTTGAACATGGGAGACCAGAACTGCACACATTATTCTAGGTAAGGTCTCACCAGTGCCTTGTATAATGGTACTAAAACCTCCTTATCCCTACTGGAAATGCCTCTCCTGATGCATCCCAAAACTGCATTAGCTTTTTTCACAGCCATATCACATTGGCGGCTCATAGTCATCCTATGATCAACCCATACTCCAAGGTCCTTCTCCTCTTCTGTTACTTCTAATTGATGCGTCCCCAACTTATAACTAAAATTCTTGTTATTAATCCCTAAATGCATAACCTTACACTTCTCACTATTAAATTTCATCCTATTACTATTACTCCAGTTTACAAGGTCATCCAGATCCTCCTGTATAATATCCCGATCCTTCTCCGAATTGGCAATACCTCCCAGTTTTGTATCATCTGCAAACTTTATTAGCACACTCCCACTTTTTGTGCCAAGGTCAGTAATAAAAAGATTAAATAAGATTGTTCCCAAAACCGATCCCTGAGGAACTCCACTGGTAAGCTCCCTCCAGCCTGACAGTTCGCCTTTCAGTAGGACCCGTTGCAGTCTCCCCTTTAACCAATTCCTTATCCACCTTTTGATGTTCATATTGATCCCCATCTTCTCCAATTTAACTAATAATTCCCCATGTGGCACGGTATCAAATGCCTTACTGAAATCTAGGTAAATTAGATCCACTGCATTTCCTTTATCTAAAAAATCTGTTACTTTTTCAAAAAAGGAGATTAGGTGGGTTTGGCACGATCTACCTTTTGTAAAACCATGTTGTATTTTGTCCCATGTATCATTAGTTAGTCCTTAACTAATTTCTCCTTCAAAATTTTTTCCAGGGCCTTGCATACTTACAGATGTCAAACTAACTGGCCTGTAGTTACCCGGATCACTTTTTTTTCCTTTCTTAAAAATAGGAACTATATTAGCAATTCTCCAATCATTCGGTACTACTCCTGAATTTACAGATTCATTAAAAATTCTTGCTAATGGGCTTGCAATTTCAGGTGCCAATTCCTTTAATATTCTTGGATGAAGATTATCTGGGCCCTCCGATTTAGTCCCATTAAGCTGTTTGAGTTTCACTTCTGCCTCAGATATGGTAATATCTACCCCCATATCCTCATTCCCATTTGTCATGCTACCATTATCCCTAAGATCCTCTTTAGCCTTATTAAAGACTGAGGCAAAGTATTTGTTTAGATATTGGGGCATGCGTAGATTATCCTTAACCTCCACTCCATCCTCGGTGTTTAATGTCCCCACTTCTTCCTTCTTAGTTTTCTTCTTATTTATATGGCTATAGAACCTTTTACTATTGGTTTTAATTCCCTTTGCAAGGTCCAACTCTACTTGACTTTTAGCCTGTCTCACTTTATCCCTACATGTTCTGACCTCAATAAGGTAGCTTTCCTTGCTGATCCCTCCCATCTTCCACTCCCTGTATGCTTTCTGCTTCTTCTTAATCACCTCTCTAAGATGCTTGGTCCAGCTTGCTCATCCAGCTTGGTCTACAACTCCTTCCTATGAATGTTTCCCTTTCTTGGGATATAGGCTTCCGATAGCTTCTGCAGCTTTGATTTAAAGTAATCCCAGGCCTCCTCTACCTTTAGATCCATAAGTTCTTCAGTCCAATCCACTTCCCTAACTAATTTCCTTAATTTTTGAAAGTCAGCCCTTTTGAAATCAAAAACCCTAGTTGCAGATTTATTTTTGTTAATCCTTCCATTTAGTTTGAACTGAATTAGCTCATGATCACTTGAGCCAAGATTGTCCCCTACAACCATTTCTTCTATGAGGTCCTTGCTACTCACCAAAATTAAATCTAAAATGGCATCCCCTCTAGTCGGTTCAGCAACTATTTGATGAAGGAATCCATCAGCTATCGCATCTAGGAAAATCTGAGCCCTATTATTATTACTAGCACTGGTCCTCCAGTCTATATCTGGGAAGTTAAAGTCTCCCATGATTACGCAGTTTCCATTAGTATTTACTTTATTAAAGACATTAAAAAGGGCTCTATCCATATCCAAATTAGATCCCGGAGGTCTATAACACACCCCAAGCACTATCGTGGGAGAGGCTTTACTAGTTTTCTTCCCCAATGTAATTTTTGCCCAGACGGACTCGGTCTTATCCAGTTTGGGACAAGAAAAAGATACTGATTTGACCTCCAGGCAGGGCTGTATGGCCTAGTGGCCAGCTGGATTACGTGGGTCACCACGTTAGGGACAGGGGATGGTTGGTGGCCAGCATAGGTGGACCTGGGTCCTCCCTGCTTCAATGGGTCCCAGCCCAGGGCCCTGTCAGCAGTGAGGGTGCCTGGCACTGAGACAGCAGGCATCCGTCTACAACACACTGAATATTGTCGCGAGAAAGGTTAGTCCTCCCCTGGGTTGCTTCCTATCGTGATACCAATGGTGGTAGTCTGTGCATCTTTGAGGTCTCTGGGTTCCTCAGCTGATGCAACTCCCTTTAGCTCAGACCTCCCCGAGGCATCCACAGATATCTGGATGTCTGCTTGGGTCTTGGCACCTCTGGCTTCCTTGGTCCGGGATTACAACTGCTCCCAGGTGGGAGCCAGCAAGAAGCGTCCTTCCTCTCCTGCAATCAGCTCAGACTGAGCTACTCACTCATATATTGGTGCTACACCTTGAGCATTCCCAGTAGGGCTGTGGCTTCTTCTGCCCACAGTGAGGAGTTAACCCTTCTCCATCCAGTGACGGGTTGAGTTCCCATCACCCAGGGTTACAACAACAACAACAACAACAACATGATTATGTGAAATCCGAAAGGGGTGAGATGCATTTCCCCGGATAACAAGCAGGTGTCTTAGGGGGGCGGTTCACATCTCTATGTGGAGGTTTGTGTAGCAAGGCAAACAGGTTTAGCCTGATAAGGGGTTGTTTTCTCTCCTGCCTTTTCCATCTCCATTCCCAATGAAGGAGAAAGAGGAACAAATTTCACCACCTTAAACTTCTTTTTTGTTTTTTAACTTTAAGCACTGAGGATAAGCTATGTGGTGCTGCAGAGGGATCTCAATCAAAAGACAGATCCAATGGAGGGTATTCAGAGGGCTCAAAACAATGAAGCTGAGTCACTGTCGTAATCATGGATTCAGTCGGACCTGCAAAATTGTAAGCAGGGAATTGGTAGCCTCAGATTTGGGGCAGGGTGTGAACATGTACTATGACCTTGCCCCTCAATACCACCCTTTGCTGTCGCTCTGCCTTCTCAGGTTGAAGTCTTATGGGAAAACTTTTGCATTTCAGTGCACAGAACTGGAAGTAACAGATCCTTGAGCATTTTCTCTTGAGGGCTGGCTCTTTCAGCCGAGGCTGACACCTACAATGACAAGAATTTATGCTTTGTCAGATCCAATCAAGTCTGGGTCTAGTCAAGGAGGCACATATCTCTGCCAGGTCTCTGCTGAGCTTTTGAATCCCTGCCAGGGTCAGAGCTTAGGCTGATCTCCCAGCACTTATGGATTCCTATGCTTCAGAGCCAGAAGGTATAGCCACTAATCTTTCTGTAATAGGAAACGCTCTTGTGCATCTGAAGCAGGACAAATGGCAGGTCAAGGTGTAACTCTTTGTGGTTTCTTTGTCTTTGATTTTGACATCATAGCCAAGGACCCATGCATGAGAGCTCAGATCCTTTTTTACAAAAAAAACAAATTAATACCTAATTAAACTAAGAACCATGGGATACTGCGAATAATTGGGAACTTCTTTTCTCCCTGTCTCATAATAAAAGAGCAAGGGGATATTCATTAAATGAAAAGGTGACAAATTCAAAACCTATAAAAGCAAACATTTTTTTCACACAACAGGTCATTGGAATTTGCTGCCATGGAAAGTTACTGAAGCCAAGAACTTAAGACTGAAAAAGGGTCTGGACATGTATATGGATATCCTGTTGCAGAGAGAATACTGGACTGATTGAGGTTGGGTCTGATTCAGTATGGCAATTTCTATTCAGTAAGACATATCAGCATGTTATACTGGGATTTTGTGATGCATAAAAGATTCTTATACTTTGATGTTACAGTGGGAAAAGAACACATTTAGCTTAGATATTAACTAACACTTTTTGATGGTATGGTCAAGCACAGAGCAGAACAGCTTGGTTAATGAGAAAACTACAGCTAATCACTCTGTATTTAATATAAGGTTCCATAAGTTCCCAGACTAGCAAGAGGGCCTCCTTGATACAAGCAGGGTCTTGAACTTATTGACATGAGAAATCGCTTCCAACCTTATTACTATCATTTTAAGACAATTCATTATTTGAACCTTTAAAAGGTCCCTCTTGCCACAATTCAGCAGAGTTTTTGACATAAGTTGTAACAATTTTCTCTTTTTTTTTTTGTTTGGTATACAGTGGCAGCAAGTGGCTTCTTAGCTGAAAGGGTGAAAATACATATCCCATTATAAAAGTCTTGATATTTAACCTTTATTTCCTACCCCCTTTCTGTAACAGGTTGGATCATACTCTCACTCAGTTGTTTTCACATGAACAAAAAGCAGAAAGTATTTCAAAGTATTTTTAAATATTTATAAATTTATAAAATCTCATTGAGAGCCAGACCCAGTCATCCTTACCCATGATGAGGAGTAACTTACAACACTAAGCAGACCTGCTACTATACAATAGATATGTATTTGGGTGGGAAACATGGAAGAAGGAGATATGCTGAGGAGGGCAGTGGACTGGAAATCAAGGACTGGGTGGCTAAGAAAAATCTCTGAGGGTCACATCTAGGGACAATGGAGGGGAGGCAGTTGATTGGCAGCGCATGGAAGGAAAATGAAAGGATGAAGTGGGGGTATTGTACTGATATAATGGAAATGGGAACATGGGATTTGGAGAGACATTGAAGAGATGCAGGCAACCATGGATAGGAAGATGAAACTAGAGGTAGGGGTGTGTTGGAGAGGGCTAGGGAAAAGAGAGACTCTTGTGTAAGTTAAACTTTAAACACTTTCTAAATACAAAACAACTTCTTTTCTGAATTGCACAACCTGTGCCAATGTGCATATATGCACATTGATCAGGCATCCAGCTGCCACAGTGACACAAGATGTGGAGAGCTGACTTACAAGCACAACTGTTTTGCTCAATTGAAGTGCCAAATATCCATCATGCACCTACAGATGTACAAGCTTCTGACTGCTTCCCCAACCACTTGCAGCATAGCTCCCTCAGTTAAGGCCAAGATTTTGATAGTCAGAAAGTTACCATGGCGCATCTGGTATTGGGCTCTCTGTTATATTTTAGGGATTAAAAATTTCAGAGTGGGCTGAGGGCCTCCTTTATCAGTGTCTTGAGGAACCAACTTTTATTTGCCCTATGACCTTTTATGACACTTCTGGGGTAAAGAGACCATATTCTGAGCTGAAATGGCCTGGGGGCAGGGAACATAAGGTGCAGGGGTTGCTTCAGCCAGAGGTGACCTGCCAAAACAGCACTTCACCAACCCTCTTGAAGAGGAGGTATAGCTGGAATAATGTGCTTCAGCCATTTTTGGTGCAGAAGAACACATAGGAAGTCACAGAACCCAGAACACAAATTAAAGCAGGCTTGAGGCTCCAAGATCAGTGGCTCTCAACCTTTCCAGACTACTGTACCACTTTCAGGAGTCTGATTTGTCTTCCATTCCCCCAATTTCACCTCACTTAAAAACTACTTGCTTACAAAATCAGACATAAAAATACAAAATCAGAGCAAACTATTACTGAAAAATTGCTTACTTTCTCATTTTTACCATATAATTATAAAAGAAATCAATTGGAATATAAAGATTATACTCACATTTCAGTGTATAGTATATAGAGCAGTATCAACAAGCCATTGTCTGTATTGTTAGTTTGTACTGACTTTGTTGGTGCTGTTTATGTAGCCTGTTGTAAAATTAGGCAAATATCTAGATGAGTTGATGTACCCCCTGGAAGATCTATGAGTACCCTCAGAAGAACAGTGTACCCCTGATTGAGAACCACTGTCCTAGATGGCCTGAGGGGCTGAGTCTTTCCAAGAACATAAGATAAGAATGATCATATTGGGTCAGACATATTGATCATCTAACCTTGTATCCTGTCTTCTGCCAGTGCCAGAGACTTCAGAGGGAATGAACAGAACAGGGCTATTTTCAAGTGATCCCTGCCAACTAGACCCAGCTTTCGAAAGTCTGAGGTTTAAGAATACCCAGAGCATGTGGTTACATCCCTGACCATCTTGATTAATACCCATTGATGGACCTATCTTCCATGAACTTATGTGGATCTAATTTACCTAGATTTCAGCAAGGCATTTGATACCGTGCCACATGGGGAATTATTAGTTAAATTGGAGAAGATGGGGATCAATATGAATATCAAAAGGTGGATAAGAAATTGGTTAAAGGGGAGACTGCAACGGGTCCTACTGAAAGGCGAACTGTCAGGTAGGAGGGAGGTTACCAGTGGAGTTCCTCAGGGATCGGTTTTGGGACCAATCTTATTTAATCTTTTTATTACTGACCTTGGCATAAAAAGTGGGAGTGTGCTAATAAAGTTTGCAGATGATACAAACTGGGAGGTGTTGCCAATTCGGAGAAGGATCAGGATATTACACAGGAGGATCTGGATGACCTTGTAAACTGGAGTAATAGTAATAGGATGAAATTTAATAGTGAGAAGTGTAAGGTTATGCATTTAGGGATTAATAACAAGAATTTTAGTTATAAGTTGGGGACACATCAATTAGAAGTAATGGAAGAGGAGAAGGACCTTGGAGTATTGGTTGATCATAGGATGACTATGAGCTGCCAATGTGATATGGCTGTGAAAAAAGCTAATGCGGTTTTGGGATGCATCAGGAGAGGCATTTCCAGTAGGGATAAGGAGGTTTTAGTACTGTTATAAAAGGCACTGGTGAGACTTCACCTAGAATACTGTGTGCAGTTCTGGTCTCCCATGTTTAAAAAGGATGAATTCAAGCTGGAGCAGGTACACAGAAGGGCTACTAGGATGATCTGAGGAATGGAAAACTTGTCTTATGAAAGGAGACTTAAGGAGCTTGGCTTGTTTAGCCTAACTAAAAGAGGGTTGAGGGGAGATATGATTGCTCTCTATAAATATATCAGAGGGATAAATACAGGAGAGGGAGAGGAATTATTTCAATTCAGCACCAATGTGGACACAAGAACAAATGGGTATAAACTGCAGGTGTGGGTATACCATGGATTTATATAGTGGCATTATATTTTTTGTTTTATCTACCCCTTACCTAGTGGTTCCTAATATGGTTAGCTTTTCTGACTGCCGCTGCACATGGAGCAGATGTTTTCAGGGAAATATCCACAGTAGGCCCAATATCTTTTCTGAGTAGTAACAGTTAATTTAGACCCCATCATTTTGCATGTACAGTTGGGATTATGTTTTCCAATGTGCATTACTTTGCACTTAACGATGAATTTCATATACATTTTAAAGGAATAGGGCACCAATGAACTGCAGGTGACAATTAGGAATGGTAAGGAAGCAGTCTGAGAAAGGGAATTTCAAGTATTGTGGAGAATTTAAGGTCTTGAAATTTCATTTAAAAAAAACTGCATGGATTACAATAAACTTAAATGAGGTCTTACCATATGTTTAATAAAGCAGTTTCAGGCTTGGTTTGGTAATGTATTTTCAGACAAAGTTTAAAAAATAGATTTTTAAATTATTAACTGATCTCCTATAAAAAGAATATATAAACCTCTTTACTATCTATTCAACCTCATTACTATCCAAATCATGATTTGTTATATACATAATAAAAAACAAATTTTTGCTATTTGAAGGCAAAATTTTGTTTATTTTGATGTGCATATTTTACAAGGAATTTAGAATCTGAAAAGTTATCAGGTTGTTGATTTTTTTAACTGTGATTCATACATATAAACACACAATACCTTTAGCTCAAACTTTAGAAATATTTCCTATTCTTCCATGAAATATTTAGATTCTTGTATGTAGTTTCTCAATTGTAAAATTAAACTGCATCAAACAGGCTATCCCCACCCCCATCCCCTCCAGCCTACTCTGAACACTAATAGCTTCACAAAAAATCTTCTGCAGATCATGTACTTTCTCTATTGATCTGCCCCTTCTTCCAGTCTCTGTCCCAACCTCCACCCACTTGCTGCATAGCTCCCTCAGATGAGGCCAGGATTTTGATATACAGAAAGATACCAAAGTGAGTTTTATATAACAGTTTCTGCCATAACCCATTTCTAATACACATATTTTTTGGAAACTTTCACCTTCAATGCTAAACTTTCCACATTTGAGGCCATATTCTATGACCTGCTCTGCAGGAGGGAAAAGCAGTATGATCTACTCTGCAAGGGATTCCTCCAATATGGATGGTTTTATAGTAGCAGCCGTGTTAGTCTTAGTCTGTATTTGCAAAAAGAAAAGGAGTACTTGTGGCACCTTAGAGACTAACAAATTTATTGGAGCATAAGCTTTCGTGAGCTACAGCTCACTTCATCGGATGCATTTGGTGGAAAAAACAGAGGGGAGATTTAGATACACACACAGAGAACATGAAACAATGGGTTTATCATACACACTGTAAGGAGAGTGATCACTTAAGATAAGCCATCACCTGCAGCGGGGGGGGGGGGAAAGGAGGAAAACCTTGCATGGTGACAAGCAAGGTAGGCTAATTCCAGCAGTTAACAAGAATATCTGAGGAACAGTGGGGGGTGGGGTGGGGGGGAAAAATAACATGGGGAAATAGTTTTACTTTGTGTAATGACTCATCCATTCCCAGTCTCTATTCAAGCCTAAGTTAATTGTATCCAGTTTGCAAATTAATTCCAATTCAGCAGTCTCTCGTTGGAGTCTGTTTTTGAAGCATTTTTGTTGAAGGATAGCCACTCTTAGGTCTGTAATTGAGTGACCAGAGAGATTGAAGTGTTCTCCAACTGGTTTTTGAATGTTATAGTTCTTGACATCTGATTTGTGTCCATTCATTCTTTTACGTAGAGACTGTCCAGTTTGACCAATGTACATGGCAGAGGGGCATTGCTGGCACATGATGGCATATATCACATTGGTAGATGCGCAGGTGAACGAGCCTCTGATAGTGTGGCTGATGTGATTAGGCAGCTCTCCAACACCACTTTCTACAAGCCATTACCCTCTGATCCCACTGAGAGTTACCAAAAGAAACTACAGCATTTTCTCAAGAAACTCCCTGAAAAAGCACAAGAACAAATCCGCACAGACACATCCCTAGAAACCCAACCTGGGGTATTCTATCTGCTACCCAAGATCCATAAACCTGGAAATCCTGGATGCCCCATCATCTCAGGTATTGGCACCCTGACAGCAGGACTGTCTGGCTATGTAGACTCCCTCCTCAGGCCCTACATTACCAGCACTCCCAGCTATCTTCGAGACACCACTGACTTCCTGAGGAAACTACAGTCCATTGGTGATCTTCCTAAAAACACCATCCTAGCCACTATGGATGTAGAAGCCCTCTACACCAACATTCCACACAAAGATGGACTACAAGCCCTCAGGAACAGTATCCCCGATAATGTCATGGCTTACCTGGTGGCTGAACTTTGTGACTTTGTCCTCACCCATAACTATTTCACATTTGGGGACAATGTATACCTTCAAATCAGCGGCACTGCGATGGGTACCTGCATGGCCCCACAGTATGCCAACATTTTTATGGCTGACTTAGAACAACGCTTCCTCAGCTCTCGTCCGCTAATGCCCCTACTCTACTTGCGCTACATTGATGACATCTTCATCATCTGGACCCATGGAAAAGAAGCCCTTGAGGAATTCCACCAGGATTTCAACAATTTCCATCCCACTATCAACCTCAGCCTGGACCAGTCCACACAAGAGATCCACTTCCTGGACACTACGGCGCTAATAAGCCATGGTCACATAAACACCACCCTATATTGGAAACCTACTGACCGCTATTCCTACCTACATGCCTCTAGCTTTCATCCAGATCATACCACTCGATCCATTGTCTACAGCCAAGCTCTACGATATAACCGCATTTGCTCCAACCCCTCAGACAGAGACAAACACCTACAAGATCTCTATTATGCATTCCTACAACTACAATACCCACCTGCTGAAGTGAAGAAACAGACTGACAGAGCCAGAAGAGTACCCAGAAGTCACCTACTACAGGACAGGCCCAAGAAAGAAAAGAACAGAACGCCACTAGCCATCACCTTCAGCCCCCAACTAAAACCTCTCCAACGCATCATCAAGGATCTACAACCTATCCTGAAGGACGACCCATCACTCTCACAGATCTTGGGAGACAGGCCAGTCCTTGCTTACAGACAGCCCCCCAATCTGAAGCAAATACTCACCAGCAACCACACACCACACATCAGAACCACTAACCCAGGAACCTATCCTTGCAACAAAGCCCGTTGCCAACTCTGTCCACATATCTATTCAGGGGATACCATCATAGGGCCTAATCACATCAGCCACACTATCAGAGGCTCGTTCACCTGCGCATCTACCAATATGATATATGCCATCATGTGCCAGCAATGCCCCTCTGCCATGTACATTGGCCAAACTGGACAGTCTCTACGTAAAAGAATGACTGGACACAAATCAGACGTCAAGAATTATAACATTCAAAAACCAGTTGGAGAACACTTCAATCTCTCTGGTCACTCGATCACAGACCTAAGAGTGGCTATCCTTCAACAAAAAAGCTTCAAAAACAGACTCCAACGAGAGACTGCTGAATTGGAATTAATTTGCAAACTGGATACAATTAACTTCGGCTTGAATAGAGACTGGGAATGGATGAGTCATTACACAAAGTAAAACTATTTCCCCATGTTATTTCTCCCCCCCACCCCACCCCACCCCCCACTGTTCCTCAGATATTCTTGTTAACTGCTGGAATTAGCCTACCTTGCTTGTCACCATGAAAGGTTTTCCTCCTTCCCCCTCTTCCCCCGCTGCTGGTGATGGCTTATCTTAAGTGATCACTCTCCTTATAGTGTGTATGATAAACCCATTGTTTCATGTTCTCTGTGTGTGTATATAAATCTCCCCTCTGTTTTTTCCACCAAATGCACCCGATGAAGTGAGCTGTAGCTCACGAAAGCTTATGCTCTAATAAATTTGTTAGTCTCTAAGGTGCCACAAGTACTCCTTTTCTTTTTTCTCCAAAATGGAGGATTTGCCAGCAGGCTTAAAGCCAGTATACCTAGCAAATATTCCATCACCTCTGTAGTCATTCAGGTAGAGCTTGGGAAGTGGGTGTGGCCAGAACAGTCTACTCACATTACAATAGCTGGCAGATGGGCTCTTTGGGACTATGGCTAGCCATCCAGCATACTTTACAGCAGCTCCTGGGGCGTCTTGACTACGGCCATAACCAGCACAGAACAAGGACCAGTTTTTAGAAGGTGAACATGAATTGACACTTTTTTGGACAGGAATTCAGTCCATGCAGGGCTGCTATTTTCAAACAATGTTCTACTAACATAACTAGTATTCTTTTTTTTCCCCCCCTAGGATTTTGTGCTACGATGATGCATTGTTTGGTTTTGAGCAGCACTGTTATTTACAGTGGACACCACAAAAATGGAATTTACCCATCCACAGTAGTTAAATTTACACAGTGCTCGCATTATTTTTCATTCTAAGTATAGGGAATGCCACAACAGCACAGATGCAGTAGCCGTTCAAATTTTAATGGTACCCATTGCAACTCCAATTTCTGCTCCTTTTTAAAATGTTTTTTATTTATATTTTGTTTAAATGTGGTGAATTTGACTATATTGCCCATGAAACTGACAGATGTATATGACTGATGTGTTAGTCTTAATAGGAGCAGGAAGCTTTTCTTCATAGCTCTGCAAATGTTCTTAATCCTGACCCTTCTAATTAATTGCTGGATCTTTACTTTGCAGGGACTGTCAACAATGTGATAGTTTCGTAATATATATCAGATTCCAATCAGTTAAAACCACAACCTAATTATCACTTCTGACTACAGATATAGCTTGCTGCTTTAACTAAATTGATTTATGTCCCTTTTGGTACCCTTACCTGACTTCCTAGCCACATATATATTAATAGTTTGGGATATGCTAGTTTGGGAAAGTTCCATTGTTCCTTATTACTTTACTTTAATACAGAGAAATGTGTTACCACTTGTTTGTTAATAAAGAACTTCTAAGGGGTCTTTGCATGGGTGCACATAGCAGATTATGGGCTACAGCATGAATTCAAGTTTAGACAACACTTGCACTAAAAAATAAATAGCTGTAAGCACTACTAACCCAATATAGCAATATAAATGTAACGATTTTTTGCTTAAATTGTTCCTTTAAATAAAAAGAAAATCTCAGTGCTTCAAACTAAGCCAGTTTTTTAATAGCAGTGAGTCAAAGTAGCTGAAGACACACAAAATATTCCTGACTGAGAATAGTTTAAATACATTTTAAGGATATCTACACTAACAACTTGTATAGCAAATTTCAGCCCAATTAAGAATTGTTTAAAAAACAGCTAGGCTCTATAAGAAAAATGACAACTGACTAAATAATGACACTAGCAGGTATCACTATAGATTTACTCACCTACCAGGCTCTCACATATTCCATTGTATTTAGTAGTTGTGCTGCTAAAAGAGCTGTGGCAGTTCCAAAACCTATTTTTTCAGTGAGATTCATTGTACCATAATACAATCTTATCAGATTTAGAATTTATCACAGCTAATATGGTAAGTACAAATAAATACTAAAATCATACAAAGAAAAACTGCTAGGAGTATAAATCTGATATTTTATTGTTATAGGAATAACATTCATACTCATTTTGGCTCATTGTCAACGTGGCCTGGGATTGCAAGAGAAAACATGAATAATGAATGATGGGGTCTAAATAAGCTGTTACCACTCAAGAGAGAGATCTTGGAGTCATTGTGGACAGTTCTCTGAAAACATCTACTCAGTCTGCAGCAGCAGTCAAAAAAGCAAACAATGTTGGGAATCATAAAGAAAGGGATAGATAATAAGACAGAAAATATCATTTTGCCTCTCTATATATCCATGGTACGCCCACATCTTGAATACTGCGTATACTCAAAAACGATATATTAGAATTGGAAAAGGTTCAGAAAAGGGCCACAAAAATAATTAGGTATATAGAACAGCGTCCATATGAGGAGAGATTAATAAGACTGGGACTTTTCACCTTGGAAAGGAGATGACTAAAGGTGGATATGATAGAGGTCTATAAAATCATGACTGGTGTGGAGAAAGTAAATAAGGAAGTGTTATTTACTTCTCATAACCCAAGAACCAGGGGTCACCAAATGAAATTAATAGACAGCAGGTTTAAAACAAAACAAATTGAAGTATTTTTTCACACAACACACAGTCAACCTGTGGAACTCCTTGACAGAGGATGTTGTGAAGGCTAAGACTATAACAGGGTTCAAAAAAGAACTAGATAAATTCATGGAGGATAGGTCCATCAATGGCAATTAGCCAGAATGGGCAGGGATGGTGTCCCTAGCCTCTGTTTGCCAGAAGCTGGGAATGGGTGACAGAGGATGGATCACTTAATGGTTACCTGTTCTGTTCATTTGCTCTGGGGCACCTGGCATTGGCCACTGTCAGAAGACAGGATACTGAGGTCGATGGACTTTTGGTCTGACCCAGTATGGTCTTTCTTATGTTCTTATGTAATGCTACCTGTACTGTAAAATACTGGGCATGTGCAGGTATGTGGGTGTGTAAAGTCCAATTATTATCCCATATGAGAAAGTATGCAGTGTTTCAATCATAAAAACAGACACTTCCTTTGGACCAACCTAAATCCCATTAGTCAGGACACTTTCAAGCTTAATTCCTAAACTCAATTTCTAGTTGATTATATACTAAATGGGCACAGTTAACTTTACACAAGGGATCAGCAACCTCTGGCACACAGCCTTTCAGGGAAATCCACTGGTGGGCCAGGATGGTTTGTTTATCTGCAGCATCCATAGGTTCGCCCGATCGCAGCTCCCACTGGCTGAGGTTCACTGTTCCAGGCCAATGGGGGCTGCGGGAAGCAATGACCAGCACATCCCTCAACCCACACTGCTTCCCGCAACCCCCATTGGTCTGGAATGGCAAACCACAGCCAGTGGGAGCTGCGATCGGCTGAACCTGCAGACGCTGCATGTAAACAAACTGTCTCAGCCCACCAGTGGATTTCCCTGATGGGCCACATGCCAAAGGTTGCCGATCCCTGCTTTACACCAACAATTGATTTCCTAAGTGGAAAGGCCAGTTGTGAAGGTAATTCACAATACCACATGACCCATAAAGCAATCTTCTTTGAACGTACTCTGAGACAAACCAGTTGTTAGACTGCCAGTCTACTCAAAATTAAAGGCATTTCTTATACCCTTTTACTTCCTCCACTTGTTACCCAATTAAAAAGGTGAAAATATGCCAAGTGACAGTTTCTCGAGTCTACAAGGGCTTAAAAACCAGAGACAATTTAAGGAGAATCTTTAGCAGTTGAAAAGAGCATGCATGCCAGAAAAATCCTAGTCTTGTTTCACTGCTATGTTCCCTGAGTTAGAAAATTAGCACTGCTTCCATTGTATCACATTGCCTGAGGTAACTCATCCATTTATGCTAAAACGCAGCAAACAAGAAGGTATTGCCTCTCCTGGGAAAGAGCTCTTAACATACACTTGTTCTGTTTTCTCAAGGTATAAACAAGTAATTGGGGCTTTTACCTACCCCAAGTATCCGTTGGAAAAGTAACACAGCCAAACACAAAATTTCCAGTAAATTCTTGGAATGTGTTGAGGATAACTTTTTGTTTCAGAAGAAGGAGGAAGTAAGCAAGGGAGTAGTCATTTTAGACTTGATTCTGACTAATAGGGAGGAATTGGTTGTAAGACTCAATGTGGAAGGAAACTTTGGTGAAAGTTATTATGAAATGATAGGCTTCATGATGCTAAGGAAAAGAATGAAGGAGAGCAGCAGAATAAGGCCAATGGACTTAAAAGCAGTCTGTAAGAAACCCAGAGAATTGGTAGGTAAGGACCCATTGGAAGAAGTTATAAGGAAAAAAGGAAGTTCAGAAGAGATGACACTTTGTCAAAGTGGACTCACTGTCATTAGAGGTTTTTATAAACAGGTTAGAACAAACATGTGGCAGGGATAGCATAGGCAACATGTAGTGGGGCATGGAGGGTCAAGTGCCCCCACCCCCAAGATTTCTGCTTAGGTTACCTGGGGGGAAAGAAGAGAGGCTCTGTCCTTCTTCCACTGCTCCTGCCCCCCTAGCACGCTTGATCTCTGTCCCTGGCATCCAGGCCCAGGTGGGGAGTTGAGGGGATGGGACCAGCCACCTGTCACACTGGCTGCTCCGTGTCACTGCTCTGATCAGCGTGGTGGCTGGTGAGCACCCGGCTGTGGAGGTGGTGGGGCTGGCCCCCACTCAGGCCTGGGTACAGGCCAACCGAGCCAGAGTCCCCTCTCCCCAGAACATTTGTGGCTTACTCAGCACCTGTCCTCAGCAGCCAGGCCCGGGTGGGAAGCAGTCTGCCGCCACCACCTCCCCAGATGGCAACTCAGGCAGCTGCTGTGCTGCACAGAGCAGTGACCTGGAGCATCCAACTTCAGCTGGCATGAGAAGCGGCTCCATCCCACCCCCTGTCTGGGCCTGGCTGCCAGGGTCAAGGGCTGAACATTCCAGGGTGGAGGCACAGTGGAAGAAGGACAAAAGCCCACCTCTAGTGAGGCGGGAAGAGCACGGCGGCCCTGGGCTGGGCACACTGCAGGAGTGTCACTGGGCAGACGTCCTCCCCTTTAGATTGCCTGCCCCCAGTATAGGGAGGCATGAGTCATCTGTGAGGGATGGTATAGGTACTGGTCCAGTTTCAGTGCAGGGGAATGAAATAGATGACCTTGAGGTCCCCTCCAGCCCTACATTTCTATGATTCTAATAGAGCTGCAATCTTCTGCCCAGATCCTGCAGTCAGATCCACAGAGATGAACACTTGGGCCAGCATAGTTAATGAGGTTCTCATGGATGCACGGGTCTGCCTTGCAGATCCAACTGCAGAATTGAGGTTCTGAAGCACTTCTGTTTCCCTGACTCTGTGGTCCATGGATTTAAACAAAAATGGGTGTGAGATTTAGGAGCACCAAGAGATTCTCTTTCCTTTTCAGGAATAAGACCCATTCTCTTCCATAATGCCTGAGCTGGAACCCCTTCCATCTTTGTCTTGGCATCAGTATTACAGGTGAAATATTAAGCTACAAGGAATAATAAACTATAGGGAAGCCCTTTTCCATTTTTTCCAATTTTTTTTATTTTTATCTTTTTGGTTGGGGGAAGGTGGTAAAGGGTAAAAATAGAATTAATCTAAATAGGAGAAAACAATATTTGTTCTCCATATTTCTACAAACATTAGACAAGTAGAGCTACTCTTTAGAGGGGGTAGCTACCAGCTCTACAACCTGTTTCTAGTAGTACAAAGCAGTTACAGCTGTGTCAGATATGAGTATCCAGGTAACATGCAAAAAAAAAAAAAAAAAAAAAAAAAAAAAAAGTTCAGTGCAAAATGGTCTTGTGTGGTGAGTACATGTGGGATAAGAAGTTGGTGGATGTGATTTCAGAGCCATTGGTCATTATCTTTGAAAACTCATATCGATCGGGAGAGATCCTGGACAACTGGAAAAAGGCTAATGTAGTGCCTATCTTTAAAAAAGGGAAGAAGGAGAATCTGGGAAACTACAGGCCAGTCAGCCTTACCTCAGTACCTGGAAAAATCATGGAGCAGGTCCTCAAGGAATCAATTCTAAAGCACTTAGAGGAAAGTGATTAGGAACAGTCAGCATGGATTCACCAAGGGCAAGTCATGCCTGACTAATCTAATTGCCTTCTATGACAAGGTAACTGGCTCTGTGGATGAGGGGAAAGCAGTGGATGTGTTAGCAAAGCTTTTGATACAGCCTCCCAGGGTATTCTTGCCAGCAAGTTAAAGAAGTATGGACTGGTGAATGGATTATAAGGTGGATAGAAAGCTGGCTAGATCGTCGGGCTCAACAGGTAGTGATCAATGGCTCCATGTCTAGTTGGCAGCCAGTATCAAGCGGAGTGCCCCAAGGGTCGGTCCTGGGGCCAGTTTTGTTCAACATCTTCATTAATGATCTGGAAGGTGGCGTGGATTGCACCCTCAGCAAGTTTGCAGATGACACTAAACTGAGAAGAGAGGTAGATACACTGGAGGGTAGGGACAGGATACACAAGGACCTAGACAAATCAGAGGACTGGGCCAAAAGAAATCGAATGAGGTTGAACAAGGACAAGTGCAGAGTCCTGCACTTAGGACGGAAGAATCCCATACACTGCTACAGACTAGGGACTGAATGGCTAGGCAGCAGTTCTGCAGAAAAGGACCTAGGGGTTACAGTGGACGAGAAGCTGCATATGAGTCAATAGTGTGCCCTTGTTGCCAAGAAGGCCAATGGCATTTTGGGATGTATAAGTAGGGACATCGCCAGCAGATCGAGGGATGTGATCATTCCCCTCTATTCAACTTTGGTGAGGCCTCATCTGGAGTGCTGTGTCTAGTTGTGGGCCCCACACTACAAGAAGGATGTGAAAAAACTGGAAAGCGTCCAGTGGAGAACAACAAAAATGATTAGGGGACTTTAACACATGACTTATGAGGAGAGGCTGAGGGAACTGGGATTGTTTAGTTTGCGGAAGAGAAGAATTAAGGGGAATTTGATAGCTGCTTTCAACTGAAAGGGCGTTCCAAAGAAGATGGATCAAGACTGTTCTCAGTGGTAGCAGATGACAGAATGAGGAGTAATGATCTCAAGTTGCAGTGGGGGAGGTTTAGGTTGGATATTAGGAAAATCTTTTTCACTAGGAGGGTGGTGACACACTGGAATGCATTACCTAGGGAGGTGGTAGAATCTCCTTCCTTAGAAGTTTTTAAGGTCAGGCTTGACAAAGCCCTGGCTAGGATGATTTAGTTGGGGATTGGTTCTGCTTTGAGCAGGGGGTTGGACTGAGGTCCCTTCCAACCCTGATATTCTATGATTTTTTGATAAGTATAACCTTGGTAGTGCCACTATCTACCTAAATAAATAGAAAGTGCTGTCTTTTCTGTGGCACTGCTTTCTGAACGGATAAGATTTGATAGTATTTCCTCATAGCACTGATTTGTGCATTTTCTTACTGTACAGTGATTTGTGAGTGAAAGAGGAAGGATGTAGGTTAGAAAAAAGTCCAGATGTTAGCCTTATTTATAGTTATTTTTTATTTAAAAAAACATTTATAATTATATTACATTTATTATTATACTTTGAGGTCCTTATCCTGTTTCATATCAAAACTCCCATTGATATCATTGGAAGTTTTGCCAAAGGGCAAACTGCATGATCAAGCACAGAGAGATAAATGAAGGAATGCAGTTGTCCATCTGAAGGCTATGACTGGAAAAATCACATGCTGTTATTTAACTACAAACCATGTTTACAAATGTATTAAAATGGAACCTGGCTAATTTGCAATAATGACTAGGTGTCCCACTAAAACTTGTTGAATGTGATAAATCATAGAATAAAGAAACATGCAGTTTTAAAAATGAATACAATGGAAGCAGAAACAAGGGGCAGGGTGCTAGCTCTTCCTGCCTTCCATGAAACCAGGCTTTGGTGGCGAATGGACCCAGCATACATCCTGCACCTTTGCCAATACCACCATGTAGGTTTGTGTTTAAGGGGCACATGGCTGTAGCATCTCCCCAGTACCAGGAAACATCCCCTTTACACCCTCAGGAGATACAATGTGTGATGCTGACAAACCCAGTGGCCATTGTGTGTGATGACTGAGGTCAAAGACTCAAAGTGCATTCCTTACTCACAGTCATCAAAGGAAAAGCTCACATGGATGGAGACATGGTCAGCTTGTTTTCTGTCAGAAGAGGCTATAAATATGGTGTTAAGGAAAGATCCTTCATCTCTGAACTGTTTGGATTCTAACAGGGCAGAATAACTGAACAAGAAGATGGAGAACCCCTGGGTTATTCTGAGTAGCCCTGAGAGACTTTTGGGAAACTGCCAGATTACTACATCTCTGCTACGTCTCTGGTACCATTTGGGATTACAAACTGTGACTCACCTATATATACACACACATATATTTTACCTGCTTTAACCTCTCAATAACTCTCACTTCCTTTACTTAACTAATTATGTTTAATTACAGGTTTCAGAGTAGAAGCCGTGTTAGTCTGTATCCGCAAAAAGAACAGGAGCACTTGTGGCACCGTAGAGACTAAAAAATTTATTAGAGCATAAGCTTTCATGGGCTACAGCCCACTTCATTGGATGGATAGAATGGAACATATAGTATATATGTTGAGACAGGGTTGGGCTAGATGGCTATAGGAGAGTAATCCTACTGGGATCCAGAAAGTGGGCGGGCGAAACCCGTCCACTGCTAAAGGATCCCCCCAACCTAAAAGGGAGATCCACAGGACCTAGATACCAAAAAATTCCAGGGGACAACTAAAGAAATAACAGGGACAGGAGTGTGGTCAAAGGGTCAAACGAAGGGAACCGGACGGGGATACCGAGCAGAGAACCTCGAACAGCGCCCACTGCTCCTAAAAGGCGTCAAGGGAGTCAGAGGACACCATCCAGAGGAACTCTGCCCGGACACGTGAATGGACAGAGAATCGGAAATAGGCCCCACAGTCACAGGAGACTCCATCGGCCAACCTCCTCACTCTGATTTTATAGATGGCTATTTTAGCTAGGGCCAGGAGGAGGTTGACCAGGAGATCCCATGACTTTGTGGGGCCATGCATAGGGAATGCATAAATAAGAAGGTGAGGGGAAAAGTGCATCCAAAAACGTAAGAAAATATTGGTGCCAGAATAGGGGCTGCAGCCTGGCATACTCCAGGTATGCATGTGCCAGGGTTTCTCTCACGCCGCAAAAGGGGCAGGTGTCAAGGAATTGAGGTGAACCGCGCCAAAAACACACCCGTGCTCACGGCTCCGTGAAGGAGCCGCCAACTGACATCCCCAGCGGGGCTCGGGACTAAGGTGGAATATAGGCTGGCCCACCGGGGCTCCTCACCCTCCAAAGGTGGCAGGAGGTCCTACCATTTTGTATCAGGGTGGGACACGAGGGTGAGGGAGTGAAGGGTGTGGAGCATGAGCGTGTATAGATGTTTTCTTGGCACGGTTTGAAAATCAGACCGGCTGCATCTCGTGCAGCCGGCTTACAGTGAAGGGGTGAGGGGGTCGGTTGGGTCCATGGGGCAGGGGTCCAATTAAAAGGTCCGGCGGGCCTGGGGTAGAGGGTGGGCGGGGCTTGCCCTCGTGCAGGACCTGGTTGAGATAAACCCGAGCAGCGGGCGGCAAAGCGGCCTTCACCTCCTGAAGTATGCGCCGGGGAGTACAAGGTCTGGAGAGCCCCATGCGCTGAGCAAGCGTCAGGAGATCCATCCAGTCTCCCCGGTCATAGTCCAGGAGGTCTCCGACTCTTGTGACTTCTGCCAGGACCTGGTAGAACCTCTGGCGCACCGAGTGGGACTCCGCCACCTGCACACGGAGCTGGGGGTTGTGTAGCAGGGGTTCCGCGAGGAGATCTGCCCCCTCGGTGGATGCCATGGACCTGGTCATTGAAAAGAGTTTCCAGGTCCGGAGGAGGTCCTGGTAGAAAGACCGGCAGCCTGGAGAGGTCCCGTGGAAGACCTCTCGGATGGAGATAAAGGAGCTGCCGGTTGTATCGGAGCCCTTGGAAGTGGCGCAGGAAGGCATGTGCCAGTATGCTCCATGCTGGATGACCTGCACCATAAAGGAGCCTCTGCAGGGCCTGGAGGCGGAAGACATGGACCTGAGTAAGGGGACATTTCAGGCCCTGCCCCCCCTCCTCCAGGGGGAGATGGAGAAAAGAACTGACCAAAAGAACTCCAGAATCGATGTCCAGAGGTTGGCCAAGTAACCCGGGGCCAGGACCAGGGTGTTGAGCCGGTACCAGAGCATGGATAGGACTAGTTGATTAAGCACCAGCGCTCTCTCTTGAAGGGAGAGGCACCAGAGTAGTTCTGTCCATTTCCGAAGCCGCTCTGTCACCCCGCCCTCTAAATTCTGCCAATTCTCTGGCGGAGAGGGATGCGTGGCAGAAAGGTAAATGCTGAGATAGAGCAGCGGACCCGTGCTCCACCGGATGGCCTGGAGCGCAGGTGGGAGGGAGCTCGCCTGCCACCAGTCCCCTACCACCAAGCCAGAGCTCTTGACCCAGTTGACCCGCACGGAGGAGGCTGCCAAATAGATGGCCTGGCAAGCCTACACCCGCGCCAAGTCGCCCAGTTCCTGGACCATGAGCAGCATGTCATCAGCGTACGCCAACAGGATCAGTCGCAGCTCTGGCTCCCGCAGCACCGACCCTGTCAACCTCCTTCGGAGGAGACAGAGGAAGGGCTCGATCACCAGAGTGTACAACTGGCCCGAGAGGGGACACCCCTGCCGTACTCCTTGCCCGAAGCTGACCGGTTTGGTCAGGGTCCAGTTGAGCCTGACCAGACACTCTGCGGAGGCATACAGTGCTTGGAGAAAACCCACAAACTGGGGTCCGAAGCCAAATGCTTGCAGAGTGCTCAGGAGATACCCGTGATCTACCCTGTCAAACTCCTTCTCCTGATCTAAGGACAGGAGGGTGAATGACAGACCATCCCTATACCAGAGTTCCAAAAGGTCCCGGACCAGATATAGGTTGTCGAAGATGCTGCGGCCCGGGACAGTGTAGGTCTGGTCTGGTTGGACCACGTCCGCCAGCACGGACCCTAGCCACAGTGAGATTGCTTTTGCCACGACTTTGTAGTCCGTGCTAAGGAGAGAGACTGGACGCCAATTTCGTAAATTGCAGAGGTCCCCCTTCTTCGGCAATAAGGCAAGCACAGCTCGACTGCACAAAAGAGGGAGGACCCCGCTCCGCAAAGACTCGGCCCAGACGGTGACTAGGTCGGGGCCTAGGACATCCCAGAACACACGGTAGAACTCCACGGTCAGCCCGTCCATGCCCGGAGATTTATTGGTGGGAATGCAACAGAGGGCTTTCGAGAACTCGGCCAGAGTGAGAGGCAGCTCTAGCCGGTCTCGGTCGCCTGCGCTGACCATAGGGAGCTCCTCCCAGAGCACTCTGCAAGCGTTAGGATCTGTCAGATCTGGGGAGAAAAGGCTTGCGTAGAAGGCTCTTGCCCTCCCGCACATCTCCACCAGATCTGTGAGGGGGGTGCAATCTTCTGCCAGAAGGCAGATGACATGTTTCTTGGACCCCTCTTTTTCTCCAGGGCGTAGAAGAAGCGGGAGCTGCGATCCATCTGCTGAAGGAGATGGATGCGGGATCGAACAAAGGCCCCGATGGTCCTCGAGGGCCCGGAGCTCCTCCCGCTTCTCCCGGCATGCTCCGCAGAGGGACGGATCCTTGGGGCTGGCGGCCAGACGCCTCTCCAGCTCTCTCCCATTCCAACTGCTCTATTGCTGCATCCTTCCGTCAGCTGGTGCCCCGGGTATAGTCACAACAGAAGAGCCGGGCGCGCACCTTCCCTAGGTCCCACCACCACTGCACTGAGGGAAAGGCACGCCGCTGCCCTCCCCAGGCCAGCCAGAACTCCCGGAAGAACACGACGAAGCCCGCGTCTTCCAGCAAGGTGTTGTTGAAATGCCAATAGGCCAGCCCCAGCCTCTCCGCGCAGAGGGAGGCCGTCACTGTGGCTAAATGATGGTCAGAAAATGGGGCAGGCCGGATGCTGGAGGAGTGGGCTCGTGAAAGATGGAAGTGCGATAAATAAATGCGGTCCAACCGGGAGTGGCTTGACCGATGGGCCTCCACCTGGACAAAGGTGAACGTAGAAGTGTCATCCGAGTGGTGGTCACGCTAGACGTCCACTAGGGAGTCGTGTTCGACTATCTCCTGGAGGACTGCGGCGGCGGCTGACTCTGCTCGGTCCCCGAGTGGTCCCGCTCCTGAAGGGTGATGTTAAAGTCCACTCCCAGGACCAGGCACTCATGAGGGTCCAAGGTGCCGAGGAAGGCGGACGCCTGCTGATAGAATTGCAGCCGCTCTGGGCTCGCTGCCGGGGCATAGATGTTAATGAGGTTGACTACAAGCCTCTCCATGCGGATCCGGAGGTGCAACAGGTGGCCCAGCACAGCCTCGGCGACCCCCAGCGCCTCGGGCCATAGATCGGAGGGAGAACAGGGTCGCCACTCCAGCCGTACGAACTGTGAGGTGGCTAAAGTAGACCCTGTCCCCCCAATCCAGCCGCCAGCTGTCTTCGGCGGTCGGATCCGTATGGGTCTCCTGCAGGAAAACCACAAAGTACCCCCCACCCCAAAGGAAGGAGAGCACCTGGGACCAGCAGACACTCATCCTACAGCCGTGGGTGTTCAATGTTGCAAAGGTAAGAGGTGCCATGAGGAGGGCTGGGGGGGATCCTCGCCGGCAGGGACGCTCGTGGCTCCCGACGGGCCATGCAGCAGTCCGTGACCTACCCCGTAGGTGAGTAAGGAGTCACGGAAGAGATGGATCTGCTGGTAGGCCACGGCGCCCTGCCTCCCAGTTCTTTTACCCTCCCCCATTAGGGCCCTTGCGGCCAGGAGGATTTGATGAAAGTCCCCCCATTGCTGGAGAGTAAGCTGTACTTTGTTGTGGGAGCCACAGACATCTTCTAAAAACTCCCGCAACTCCTCTCGCAGCGCATGGGGGAGTGGGGTTATGGTCTCCTAGTTACGCCCCGCCGGCGCCCTTGATACAACCCCGTGGCCCACTGAGATGGGCAGACAGGGTGCGGACCCCCGATGGGGCTCCTGATGGGTTGACGCCACTAGGCCTACCTCGAACTCTGGGCGATAGGGGGCGGCGGAGGGAAGATAGCAGCCCCTGGTGGGTCGGGACGGGTAAACACAAAGGCTGCACCCTGGGGGTCATCTATTGGCAAAGGGAAGGCGACAGCCCCAGAGGCGGCAATAACATCTCGGGAGGTGGACGGGATAGGGAGAGGGGCAGGGGCAGGGTTAGAGGCGAGATTCTGGGCAGGGAGAGGGCTCTCAGTGATGCCGGGCGCAGGCTCTATGGTGGATTTGGCAGCCATGGCATCAGGAGGTGGACTCTCTTCTGTAGGGCCCCCTCTTGGGAAGGAGGTCGAATGCGCCTCACCAATGAGGTGTGCCCCTGGTGGCTCGGGTCCCGGCCGCGTGGCACTGGCCATTGCCTCAACAGGCTCCGTGGCCCTCAGCGGGGTACAATCTGCAGCCGGGTTGATGGAGGAGTCCAGGGGCTCCTCGGAGGTGGGAGCAGAAGCAACGGTTAGGGGGAGGGAGCATGGGGAGAGGGGGGCTGGAGTGATGTCACCCAGATCGAGGCCCGCTGGCATAGGGTCATCCTCCCCCTGGGTCACCTGGGTCAGACCCAGGGCCTCGATCTCCTCATATATGGATGGGAAATCATTTTCTGCCATCCCGGGATTCTCCCCACCAGCACCTGACGCGCCGGTAGCCTCAGGGCATACTGAGGTTTCAGATGGCACCAGGGCAGGGGGGGCTCCTCAGGGGCCTCAGAGGGGAAGAACTACCATGGAGGGGAGATACTGCCTTCCAGTGCTTCCACGTCTTACCCAGCCGGCACCGGTGGATGGAACACACCCGTGGGTAAAGAAGAAGGTTCAGCATCAGTGCCCCCCTTCCTGGTCTTCCGGGGGGCTTCCGCATCCGATGGGAGGAGCGGAGCTCGAGCCTTCTGCTTGCCCCGCTTCCCCTGGACTAGGGGCTAGCCCTCCATGGCATCATCCGGGAGCTGGCTAGCAGGGGTCGTGTCAGGGGGCAGAGGCGATGGCTCAGGGACTCGAGGGGATAACGGTGGGGCAGCACAAGGGAGAGAAGATTCCCCTTGGGGCAGGCCTAGCCGTGTCCCTGCCACACCCTCCTCCACAGGCCCCACCAGATTGCAAGCATCGGGGGCAGGGCTCTCCCGCTCGTCTGGGCATAGTTGGGGAGGTGCCCCTTGGGCCCAAGCAATGGTGGACTAGGAAGGAGGAGGGGTGGTTTCGGGCACCGGGCACCCAGGGGCGCCGGCAATGACGGGCCTGGTGCCCTGCCAGGGCTCCGGGGTCCCGGATGCCCCTTCTTGCCGGGCCAAGGGGCAGTCCCTCCAGACGTGCCCCATCGCCTGGCAGAGGTAGCACCGGGCCTCCCCCGTGGAGTAGTGCACCCGGTAATGGGCCCCCTGGTAGGGGACTAGCAAGGACTAGGAAGGACCCCTCAAGCGCCTCTCCGTCACGTGCCACCGGCGGCAGTTGAAGCTGCACTTGCTGGCGGAACGAGAGGACGTGACAGAGGGCAGGGTCTTTGCAGCCCAACGGGAGAGGGCTGATGGCAGAGATAGTTTTCCCTAGGGTAGAGAGGGCGGATAACAGGGTGGCATTGGGAAGAAAGGAGGGATGGAGGTCAGGACCAGGGGGACACCCAGGTCCTCTAGCGGCTCCAGGGGGACGAACACGCCCCCTACTGCCAGGCCCTTCTCCACTGCCTCCTGGGTGGCGGCCTCCAATGCTAAGAAGAAGACGACCTTGCCATATATTTTGGAGGCCGCCACAATGGCCGTGGGCCCCACCGCCCTCGCCAACGCCCACACATAGGTGTGCACATGGGGCGAGGTAGGCACCAGGAGGCAACGAATGCCATGCTTCCTGGTCATGGTGGGAAAGGGGCCCCGGCCGCTATAGATGGTAGCGGAGGCGGTGGGCGGGAGAGATGATGTAGCGGCAGGCAGGGGGGCTGCCGCCATCTGGGCGTACACCCTGGGGGCCGGGGGAGGGACACCCGCAGAGCTGGTGGAGGGAACAGCGGGGAGGGACGCCAAGGCCGGTGGTGGCGCCGGGGCAGTGGGGGCAGCCCCTGCCGTGGAGGGGCTGGTCTTTTTAGCGGGGCCCTTCCACTTCTTCTTCCCGTGGCCCTTCCTGCCGGCTGGGGCGCTCCCCCAGAATTTGAGGGGGGGGAAGAACTGGCAGGAACGAAGGTCATCCCAGGGCCCGTCACTGCTGGCGCCCCAGCGGGGGCAGCAGCAGATGGTTCGGCAGCAGTAATGGAGGTAGAGGCTTGGGGGGGTGATGGAGGGGCAGGCAAGGGAGGGATATCTGGGACTGTTGGAGGGGCTCCACCCGTCTCATCCCCTGCCATCGTGAGCAGGGAGGGAAGGGGAGATACCAAAAGAAGGAGGGGAAAGGGGAAGCAGGTCGACTACTCCTCCCCGCTAGGCTGCAGGCAGGGGAGGAGTGCCAAAAGGGGTGGGCTGGACAGGGGGCAATCAGGTGTTAGGGGTCAGTTGCCGACACAGGGTGGAATTCCGGCTCCTCTAGCTGCACTAGGGGAGGGGGGGATACAACAACACTGGGGTTGCCGTGCAGAGGGTTGAAACTAAAATGGGGAGTTGCACAAACGCATGGGAGGGGGCATGGGCACATGGAGCAAGGGGCTAAGCGGGCTGGACGTAGGACAGGGAAACCAAGCGGCTAGCTTCAGAGGCTGGGGCAGGGCAAACAAACAAAGGCTGCAGAAGGAAAACGGGCAGGGCAGGCAAACAAACTGAAACTAGTAATGGGGGGCTGGGGCATAAGGGGAGGCAAAAGCTACAAAGGGCAACTGGGGCAGGTTGAAGGGCAAAGCTGTGAGATAGGCAGTCCGGGGGTGGGGGGTACGTGCGCCCATGTGCACTTGCACAAGGTCTGTTTGGGCTGGTTGCTGCTTATGGGCCAAGGGATGGAATCAGGGTGTGGCAAGCCAAGCAAGCAGCTGAGTCCAGAGACAGGAGCTGAGGCAGATGGTAAACAGCCAGTAGAGGAGTGGAGGGGGCAGTAGTGGTGATAATAGTGGTGGAGGTTGGGGGGACACAGATGGATCGGGGGGCAGCTCCACACCACACCCCCTATGTACGGTTAAGACCCCCAGCACAAGAGCACAGTTTGAAAGTTACTCAGTCTTAAGACCCCCTCCACGGTGGTCTGCAAAGTCTCTAGGTACTCCCCCACTGGTAGATGGTCCTCTTCTTCTCCTCCTCAGGGCTTCAGCAGTTCCAGGCAGCAGACTCCACAGCAGCAGCAGCAGCTCCAGGAACTCCAGGTGGTGGTCCAGGCAGGCAGAAAGGACCCCTCTCAGATGGTGGTGGTGGTGTCTGCAGCAGCAACGGCTGGAGTCCCTCACTCCATTCCTCTGGGAGTGGGTCAGCAGCGCCCCCCCCCAGGGGCTGCAGATGAGGAAGTAGCAATACCCAAGGGTGGGGGGGGTCCAGCAGCTGGCCAGCAACCAGGTAGCAGAGAAGGGGGGTGGTATCTGGCCTAGCCAGGGGAGCAGCTGAAGTAGGAACAGCAGCAGGGAGAGCCCAGGGCCTAGCAGCAGCAGCAGTTCTCTTCCTCCAGGCCAGAGGAATGTAGGCGAGTAATCAAAGAGAGATCTTGGTCCCAAGTTACGCAGGTCCCTTTTCTCTGGGTAAGGGAACAGGGAAAGTTCCAGAACAATCAGGAACCTTTTGGAGACAATTAAGACAGACTGATTAGAACACCTGCAGCCAATCAAGAAGCTGCTAGAATCAATTAAGGAAGGCTAATCAGGACACCTGGATATTAAAAAGGAGTTCACTTCAGTTTGTGGTGTGCGCGTGAGGAGGTGGGAGCAAGAGGCACTAGGAGCTGAGAGTGAGAATGTGGACTGTTGGAGGACTGAGGTGTACAAGCATTATCAGACACCAGGAGGAAGGTCCAGGGGTGAGGATAAAGAAGGTGTTGGGAGGAGGCCATGGGGAAGTAGCCCAGTGAGTTCTAGCTGCCACACAGCTGTTCCAGGAGGCACTCTAGACAGCTGCATTCCACAGGACCCTGGGCTGGAACCCGGAATAGAGGGTGGACCCGGGTTTCCCCCAAATAACCTCCTAACTCCTGGTTAGACACAGGAGGAGTCAACCTGGACTGTGAATTCAGAAAAATGGCCAAGCTGAGGGCTGCTGTGAAGCTCCAAGGCGAGCAAAACTGTCAAGAAGCGCAAGACCACCAAGGTAGCGCAGGAACTTTGTCACAACTGGTATTGGAAGTGGGATCTGGTGTCCACAGCGCAGCGGAAGAAGGAGGGTGTTTGGAAGGGGAAAAAAAAAACGGGAAGAGGGTCTATTTTTATTTTTTTTCACTACAATGGAGGAGGTAGTGTGGGCACTGATACAAGCCACGGCTGCCCAGCAGGAGGCTACTCGTGTCCAGGCAGCCGCCCAACAGGAGGCAGTGCAGCGGCAGCAGGAGACTAATCGCCTGCTGATGGACCAGGCTGCTCAAGAATGGGTTATGTTGCAGGAACTGGAAAACCACGTAAAGGCCTTTACAGAGCTAAACTGCGGCCAATGTGGGCCAATAATTGGCTGAAGAAAATGATGCGGGAGGATGATGTAGAGGCCTTTGAGAGGACAGCCCTGCAGGAGGCTTGGCCCCTAGAACAGTGGTCTGGCATCCTCACTCCATTCCTGTGCGGGGAGGCCCAGAAGGCCTACTATGATTTGCCTGAAGAGGCTGCGGCGGACTACCCCCAGTTGAAAGTAAAGATTCTGGCCAGAACTGGGGTAACGACTGCAGTGCGGGCCAAGCAATATCACGAGTGGAGGTATCAGGAAAACAAAACCCTGTGGTCCAAATTATATGACCTGATCCATCTCACATGAAAGTGGTTACAAACTGAGCCCCAGAGTCCGGAGGAGATACTAGAGGTTCTGGTCATCGACCGGTAAATGAGAGGACTACCGATAGACCTTTGCGCCTGGGTAAGCCAGAACGAACTCTTCACGAACCAGCTGAGCGGCAGCGAACCAGCGGAGCAGCGGGGACAGCAGAGCAGCTCACAGCAGGAGTTTGCCTGGGACTGGTAAGTATCCGAGTGTGTGTGTTTGCTTGCTGAGGAAGTATCCGAGCGTGTGTTTGCTGGGAGGGCAGGGAGAGAGCCTGAGTGAGTGTCTGATTGGCTGCTAGCCTGCAGGGGGCGGGCATTAGGGTGTCTGTGTGTTTGCGTCAGGGAAGCCTGGCTGTTTAAAAATAGCCAGAGCCTCGCGAACCAGCTGAGCGGCAGCGGAGCAGCGGGGACAGCAGAGCAGCTCACAGCAGGAGTTTGCCTGGGAGTTCGCCTGGAGTGAGCCCAGTGAGGCTTACATCTTGCCAACGTCTCTGAGGAAGCTCATAGTAGGTAGGTGATATGGAAGGGGGGGGTTCAGCTATTGTGACCTGCACTGGATGTGCCATGTTTGTCTTTCTTCCACAGGACAGAAGCGACTTTGTCTGTACAAAGTGCAAGCTGGTCTCCATATTGGAAGAGAAGATTGAAGGTCTGGAGCAACAGGTAACGACCCTGCGTTGTATACGAGAGACTGAGGATTTTCTGGACCAAACTCAGGATAGCCTTCTAGGGGCACAAAGCTCTAAAGATATAGAGCAGGTTGCACAGAGGAGCCAAGAGGCCAGTGAAGAAGCTTGGCAACATGTGTCCTCCAGAAGAGGTAAGCGGAATGTCCGGGTTCCAGTAACACAGACACAGGTAACTAACCGCTTTCATGTTCTCTCCACAGGTACCATTGCGGAGAGTGGACCAGATGATATGTCTGGGGGGAGAAAGCAGAAGGAGACCCCGCTGGTTGGGAGGCATGAGATGCGATGTCCTGAGGTTGGGGGTTCCACGACCACCACTCCCAAGAGGAGAAGGCGGGTGGTGGTGGTCGGGGACTCTCTCCTCCGGGGGACTGAGTCATCTATCTGCCGCCCTGACCGGGAAAACCGAGAAGTCTGCTGCTTGCCAGGGGCTAAGATTCGTGATGTGACGGAGAGACTGCCGAGACTCATCAAGCCCTCGGATCGCTACCCCTTCCTGCTTCTCCACGTGGGCACCAATGATACTGCCAAGAATGACCTTGAGCGGATCACTGCGGACTACGTGGCTCTGGGAAGAAGGATAAAGGAGTTGGAGGCGCAAGTGGTGTTCTCGTCCATCCTCCCCGTGGAAGGAAAAGGCCTGGGTAGGGACCGTCGAATCGTGGAGGTCAACGAATGGCTACGCAGGTGGTGTCGGAGAGAAGGCTTTGGATTCTTTGACCATGGGATGGTGTTCCATGAAGGAGGAGTGCTGGGCAGAGACGGGCTCCATCTTACGAAGAGAGGGAAGAACATCTTTGCCAGCAGGCTGGCTAACCTAGTGAGGAGGGCTTTAAACTAGGTTCACCGGGGGAAGGAGACCAAAGCCCTGAGGTAAGTGGGAAAGCGGGATACCGGGAGGAAGCACAGGCAGGAATGTCTGAGAGGGGAGGGCTCCTGCCTCATACTGGGAATGAGGGGCGATCAACAGGTTATCTCAAGTGCTTATATACAAATGCACAAAGCCTTGGAAACAAGCAGGGAGAACTGGAGGTCCTGGTGATGTCAAGGAATTATGACGTGATTGGAATAACAGAGACTTGGTGGGATAACTCACATGACTGGAGTACAGTCATGGATGGTTATAAACTGTTCAGGAAGGACAGGCAGGGCAGAAAAGGTGGGGGAGTAGCACTGTATGTAAGGGAGCAGTATGACTGCTCAGAGCTCCGGTACGAAACTGTGGAAAAACCTGAGTGTCTCTGGATTAAGTTTAGAAGTGTGTGCAACAACAGTGATGTCATGGTGGGAGTCTGCTATAGACCACCGGACCAGGGGGATGAGGTGGATGAGGCTTTCTTCCGGCAACTCACGGAAGCTACTAGATCGCATGCCCTGATTCTCATGGGTGACTTTAATTTTCCTGATATCTGCTGGGAGAGCAATACAGCGGTGCATAGACAATCCAGGAAGTTTTTGGAAAGCGTAGGGGACAATTTCCTGGTGCAAGTGCTAGGGGAGCCAACTAGGGGGAGCGCTTTTCTCGACCTGCTGCTCACAAACCGGGTAGAATTAGTGGGGGAAGCAAAAGTGGATGGGAATCTGGGAGGCAGTGACCATGAGTTGGTTGAGTTCAGGATCCTGACGCAGGGAAGAAAGGTAAGCAGCAGGATACGGACCCTGGACTTCAGGAAAGCAGACTTTGACTCCCTCAGGGAACAGATGGCCAGGATCCCCTGGGGGACTAACATGAAAGGGAAGGGAGTCCAGGAGAGCTGGCTGTATTTCAAGGAATCCCTGTTGAGGTTACAGGGACAAACCATCCCGATGAGTCGAAAGAATAGTAAATATGGCAGGCGACCAGCTTGGCTTAATGGTGAAATCCTAGCGGATCTTAAACATAAAAAAGAAGCTTACAAGAAGTGGAAGGTTGGACATATGACCAGGGAAGAGTATAAAAATATTGCTCGGGCATGTAGGAAAGATATCAGGAGGGCCAAATCGCACCTGGAGCTGCAGCTAGCAAGAGATGTCAAGAGTAACAAGAAGGGTTTCTTCAGGTATGTTGGCAACAAGAAGAAAGCCAAGGAAAGTGTGGGCCCCTTACTGAATGAGGGAGGCAAGCTAGTGACAGAGGATGTGGAAAAAGCTAATGTACTCAATGCTTTTTTTGCCTCTGTTTTCACTAACAAGGTCAGCTCCCAGACTGCTGTGCTGGGCAACACAAAATGGGGAAGAGATGGCCAGCCCTCTGTAGAGATAGAGGTGGTTAGGGACTATTTAGAAAAGCTGGACGTGCACAAGTCCATGGGGCCGGACGAATTGCATCCGAGAGTGCTGAAGGAATTGGCGGCTGTGATTGCAGAGCCCTTGGCCATTATCTTTGAAAACTCGTGGCGAACGGGGGAAGTCCCGGATGACTGGAAAAAGGCTAATGTTGTGCCCATCTTTAAAAAAGGGAAGAAGGAGGATCCTGGGAACTACAGGCCGGTCAGCCTCACCTCAGTCCCTGGAAAAATCATGGAGCAGGTCCTCAAAGAATCAATCCTGAAGCACTTAGAGGAGAGGAAAGTGATCAGGAACAGTCAGCATGGATTCACCAAGGGAAGGTCATGCCTGACTAATCTAATCGCCTTTTATGATGAGATTACTGGTTCTGTGGATGAAGGGAAAGCAGTGGATGTATTGTTTCTTGACTTTAGCAAAGCTTTTGACACGGTCTCCCACAGCATTCTTGTCAGCAAGTTAAGGAAGTATGGGCTGGATGAATGCACTATAAGGTGGGTAGAAAGCTGGCTAGATTGTCGGGCTCAACGGGTAGTGATCAATGGCTCCATGTCTAGTTGGCAGCCGGTGTCAAGTGGAGTGCCCCAGGGGTCGGTCCTGGGGCCCGTTTTGTTCAATATCTTCATAAATGATCTGGAGGATGGTGTGGATTGCACTCTCAGCAAATTTGCGGATGATACTAAACAGGGAGGAGTGGTAGATACGCTGGAGGGGAGGGATAGGATACAGAAGGACCTAGACAAATTGGAAGATTGGGCCAAAAGAAATCTAATGAGGTTCAATAAGGATAAGTGCAGGGTCCTGCACTTAGGATGGAAGAATCCAATGCACCGCTACAGACTAGGGACCGAATGGCTCGGCAGCAGTTCTGCGGAAAAGGACCTAGGGGTGACAGTGGACGAGAAGCTGGATATGAGTCAGCAGTGTGCCCTTGTTGCCAAGAAGGCCAATGGCATTTTGGGATGTATAAGTAGGGGCATAGCGAGCAGATCGAGGGACGTGATCGTTCCCCTCTATTCGACACTGGTGAGGCCTCATCTGGAGTACTGTGTCCAGTTTTGGGCCCCACACTACAGGAAGGATGTGGATAAATTGGAAAGAGTACAACGAAGGGCAACGAAAATGATTAGGGGTCTAGAGCACATGACTTATGAGGAGAGGCTGAGGGAGCTGGGATTGTTTAGTCTGCAGAAGAGAAGAATGAGGGGGGATTTGATAGCTGCTTTCAACTACCTGAAAGGGGGTTTCAAAGAGGATGGCTCTAGACTGTTCTCAATGGTAGCAGATGACAGAACGAGGAGTAATGGTCTCAAGTTGCAATGGGGGAGGTTTAGATTGGATATTAGGAAAAACTTTTTCACTAAGAGGGTGGTGAAACACTGGAATGCGTTACCTAGGGAGGTGGTAGAATCTCCTTCCTTAGAGGTTTTTAAGGTCAGGCTTGACAAAGCCCTGGCTGGGATGATTTAACTGGGACTTGGTCCTGCTTTGAGCAGGGGGTTGGACTAGATGACCTTCTGGGGTCCCTTCCAACCCTGATATTCTATGATTCTATGATTCTTCACCTACGACAAGGTTGTCACGCTGGTAGAAAGGCAAAGGATGGCAAGGGAGCTGACCCAACCAGTTAAGGAAGAAGCAGCACCAAGTTAAACTAGCAGCACCAAGCCCTAGAGCTCGGGTGAAGGCCCACCAGAAGCCACAAAGAGTCGGAGCACTGAGGAGGAAGAAGATTGTGAGGTAAGACTGCCCAAACCAAGAGACCGGGGAATGCCTAGGGCTCCATACAGATGTTACGCCTGCGGAGAGTGGGGACACATAGCTAAACAGTGTCCCAATGCTGAGGAGCCTACGCAGTGTAACCTGGGGAACTGGGCAGACCCATGCTCCCTAATCCACCTTGTGGGGGTCTCACTAATCCCATATATGTACACTAGACCAGTGAAACTAAATGGAGTAGAGATCACAGCACTGGTTGATTCGGGAAGTGCTATCACACTTGTCTTAGGGAAGCTCGTGAAGCGTAGTCAGCTGCTGTGGGCTAAGCATACGGGGATAACATGTGTTCATGGGACACTTGGTTATTACCCCACCATCCCAGTAAAAATCAAGATTCAGTGTAAAAATACTGAGGAGCAGCTGGTGTAGTCCCTAAAGTCCCATACCCAGTGCTCTCAGGGAGGGACCTCCCAGGGTTTGCAGACTTACTCCTGGTAGGGGAATTGGAGAAAGGGGGAAGCCCTAAAAGTAGTGAGGCATCCACAGTAGACTGTCAACCCCCAACCTTCTCTGAAATACCCCCAGATTTGTTCTCCACTCCCAGACAGCGTAGAAAGGCGAAAAGGGAAAGAAGGGCAGCTAAGGCCTTGGGAATCCAAATACTGGCCCAAAACCAGAGGGTCGCTCTCGTAGGTAGGCGGACCCAAGTAGCTGAAAAGGAGGCCACCCAGGAGGGAGAAGCACCCGAGTCTGACCCACAACCTAACGCCTCTGAACCAGTAGAGGCAAGAGAGACTGGCCCCCTAGATCTCAGGCAGATTAGCCCCGGGAGAGGAAATTTTGGACAGAACCAGGGTGAAGACCCAAGGTACGACAACATTAGGAAGGAGGTGACTGAAACAGATGGGGTCCCCCTGGAAGGAAAAACCCAGGGACCAGGACCCTGCTTCATAATGAAAAAGAATCTCTTATACCGGGTTGCACCAGTACAGGGGCAGAAAGTACGACAGATCCTAGTACCTCAAAAACACTAGAATGCTGTATTAAGTCTGGCCCATAGTCATCTTTTCGGGGGCATTTGGGGGTAGAGAAGACCCTGGCACTGGTCCTGCAACGATTCTTCTGGCCCAGAGTACATGAAGAAGTGCGGAAGCCCGGAGTGCAGGATACACCCAGCTGCACAGTCCTCGTCCCCACTTGAGGGCACCTTAAGTACCCCTTCCCATCATAGAGGTCCCCTTCGAGCGATTAGCCATGGATCTAGTGGGACCCCTGGAGAAGACAGCCCGGGGCCACCAATATATACTTGTCGTTTTGGATTATGCTACTTGCTACCCAGAAGCCATCCCCCTGTGGAACACAGCCTCTAAAATTATAGCTAAAGACTTGGTGGGGATCTTTGCCTGAGTGGGGCTACAAAAGGAGATAACAGACCAAGGAACCCCATTTATGTCGAAGCTAATGAAGGACCTCTGTATGCTGCTCCATATACATACCCTGAGAACTTCAGTCTATCATCCGCAGACTGATGGGCTGGTAGACAGGTTTAACCGAACCCTCAAGGCAATGATAAGTAAAGTGGTAAGTCGAGACGGGAAGGATTGGGACACCCTACTCCCCTACCTTATGTTTGCAATCCGGGAGGTACCTCAGGCCTCAATTGGGTTTTCCCCCTTTGAATTATTATACAGACGCCACCCCCATGGCATACTAGATATTACAAAAGAAATCTGGTAAGAGGAACCCAATGAAGGGAGAAATATAATTGACCATATGTTGCAGATGCAAGAACGGATAGCCTGGGTCACCCCTATGGTACGGGAACATTTGGAAAAGGTGCAGGAGGCCCAGTGAACCCATTACAATTGCCAGGCAAAAGTTCATCTGTTCCAACCAGGGGATCAAGTGATGGTGTTGGTACCCATGGCAGAAAGCAAGCTTTTGGCCCAATGGCAGGGGCCCTATGAGGTGGTTGAACCCATGGGGGAAGTAACCTACAAGGTGCGGCAGCCAAGATTCCAGAAACAAGAACAAATTTATCACATTAACCTCTTAAAACCTTGGCACCAACGAGAGGCATGTGTAGTGGCCCAAGAGACCCCAACCCAGGGAAAGAATATGCATGAGCAGATCAAGGTATCCACTGATCTGACACCAAACCAAAAGAAGGAGGTAAAAGATCAACCAATACCAGGACGTGTTTTCAACCAAATCAGGCCAGACCACTGAAGCATATCACCACATTATCACAGACCTTGGGGCAAAGGTAACTTTAAGGCCCTATTGGGTCCCAGCGGCAAAAAGGGAGGAGATCAATGCAGAGGTAAAAAGGATGTTGGAGCTGGGAGTCATCAAAGAGTCCCACAGTCAGTGGTCAAGCCCGATTGTGTTGGTGCCCAAACCCAATGGCACCACTAGGTTTTGTAATGACTTTTGCCAGCTGAATGAGAGATCCAAATTTGATGCATACCCCATACCTCATATCGATGAGTTAATTGACTGCCTGGGCAATGCCGATTTTTGACCACCCTTGATTTAACAAAGGGATACTGGCTGATTCCCCTTACCAAAGATGGAAAAGAAAAGAAGGCATTCTCTACCCCAGAGGGTCTGTTTCAATATACTGTTCTTCCTTTTGGACTGCATGGGGGCACCTGACACCTTCCAGCGTCTTATGGACAAGCTCCTACGGCCCCATACCAGTTTTGCAGCAGCATACCTGGATAGATGTGATTATTCACACCCCCGACTGGGAAACCCATGTAGGAAAGGTGGAAGCGGTTCTGGACATGCTAAAACAGGCTGGCCTCACAGCCAACCCAGCCAGATGTGCTATAGGACTAGCTGAAGCTAAATACCTTGGCTACATTATAGGAAGGGGCATGGTCAAGCCCCAACTAAACTATAGGCTAGCCAAAATTGGCCCCGGCCGAATCAGAAAAAGCAAGTCCGGGCATTCCTGGGTGTGGTGGAGTACTACCAACAATTTATTCCCCATTTTGCTACCAGAGCGAGTCCCCTGACAGACCTGATAGAAGCCCAGGATCCAGACATGGTGAAGTGGACAGATGCTGCAGAGAAAGCATTCATGGATCTACATACAGCCCTCTGCAGAAGCCCCAGACTTCAACAAAGAATTCATTTTACAAACAAATGCATCTGAAGTAGGATTGGGAGCTGTCCTATCACAGATGGTCGGAGATGAAGAACACCCAATCCTCCACCTCAGCAGGAAACTCCTCCTGAGAGAGCAGAAGTATGCTGTGGTTGAAAGAGAGTGCCCAACTGTGAAATGAGCCATGGAAACACTAAGTTATTATGTTCTGGGACGACGGTTTACCCTTGTGACCGACCATGCACCCCTCCAGGGGTTTTAACGAAATAAAAAGAAGAATGCAAGGGTGACCAGATGGTTCCTGTCCCTACAACCTTTCCAATTCACCATACAACACCGGGCTGGAAGCCACCATGGCAATGCAGATGGCTTGTCACGAGTACACTGCCTGACATCCGAAGTTGCCCAACCCCGTAGTGTTGACAGAAAGGGGGAATATATGACAGGGTTAGGCCAGATGGCTATAGGAGAGTAATAGAAGGCAGATATATTAGCCCCAGGATAAGTAGGTCCCTTTTCCCTGGGTAAGGTAACAGGGAAGTTTCAAGAACAATCAGGAACCTTCTGGAGACAATTAAGACAGACTGATTAGAACACCTGCAGCCAATCAAGAAGCTGCTAGAATCAATTAAGGAAGGCTAATCAGGGCACCTGGATTTTAAAAAGGAGCTCACTTCAGTTTGTGGTGTGCGTGTGAGGAGCTGGGAGCAAGAGGCACTAGGAGCTGAGAATGAGAACGTGGACTGTTGGAGGACTGAGGTGTACAAGCATTATCAGACACCAGGAGGAAGGTCCAGGGGTGAGGATAAAGAAGGTGTTGGGAGGAGGCCATGGGGAAGTAGCCCAGGGAGTTGTAGCTGTCACACAGCTGTTCCAGGAGGCACTCTAGACAGCTGCATTCCACAGGGCCCTGGGCTGGAACCCGGAATAGAGGGTGGGCTCGGGTTCCCCCCAAATTCTCCCAACTCCTGGTCAGACACAGGAGGAGTCAACCTGGACTGTGAATTCAGAATAATGGCCAAGCTGAGGACGGCCGTGAAGCTCCAAGGCAAGCAAATCTGCCAATAAGCACAAGACGCACGAAGGTAGCGCAGGAACTTTTTTAAAATATACATACAGATAAGTTGGAAGTTACCATACAAACTGTGAGAGGCTAATTAGTTAAGATGAGCTATTATCAGCAGGAGAAAAAAACTTTTGTAGTGATAATCAAGATAGCCCATTTAGACAGTTGACAAGAAGGTGGGAGGATACTTTATCTTTAATTAGTTTATTGTAGAACTGGCTGCCAGCATTGTGTTTGGTGTAAGATCTGGAGTATTAACTGATTTGATCTTGGGACTGGGAGCAGCCTGATGTGTAATTCAGTTTGTGACCTTTCATAACAAAGTCCAGTTTGTCTGGGTGGCAAGATAGACTGGAATGTCTAAGGGGACTGTCTGTGACTCCATGGTAAGACTGGTGTAGTGACCCAGGAGTTCACATTTATCACTGGTTTGGTGGCATCTAACTATAGAACACATCACCAGCTTGGGCTGTCTGCCCTGTTTTCTAATAGTCTGCCCTGAGGTAGGCACTCAAAGTTGTGAGCTACTCCAGACAGCATGACACAATGTCAGTAGTTCTGGATTCTGTTCTGGATCTGGATTGGGAAGTTAGAAGATAGACTGTTTGGCAGTAGAAAAGGAAATAATTAAGCAGGGGTTAAGTAGCAAGAAGGTCCTGACAGATCCTCTTCCCCCACTCACAATCACTCAACATGTCTATGGCAACAGTGTTGGAGAGTCCTGAGGGTGTACAAATATGAGGTGGGGGGTTGCCTACAGCCCAGAGATTAATCTAGCCCTAAGTATGCCAAATCCTATGTTCCTGTGACTTTCTCAATACTTTTGAACGGAGCACAGTACATGATGGGGCTCTGACCCTGATTGGGAGTATGGAGGCTAACATAAATAATAAAGAAATATCTCTAAGGAATATGAAAGGTGGGACTAAAACCAGTACCTATCTTTTGAACTTTCATCAGCTAATAGCCTCATTATTGGTTTCAGTTTAGCTTTTTCTTTAATAACAGTACCAGCAGCACTAACACTGCTGGATTCTGATCTTACTCCTAAATCTGGTGTATCACAGATCAGGATCTCTTTGATTGTGTTTACACAGGACTTCCATTAATGGAATGTCTTGCTAGTAGTGGCTCTCCTGGGCCTTATAGGAAAGGCAAATATAAAACACTGTACATGGCACACTCAAACCATAATCTTCATGTCTTTTAGACTAGCTTTTAGACTTGATTAGAAACAACTAGACAGTTTGGAAACAACAATATGGAAATGCTTTGGCAGAAGCTACATAAGGAATGAACATATCTTCCATGTCTGACCCTCTGACACATCAGGTAGAGAAAGCAGAGAAAAATATGTGGTGTCACCCTATTGTCCTCACTAATATTCTGACCCTTATGGATTTTAAGGGTGAAGTGAAAAGGAGTACTTGTGGCACCTTAGAAACTAACACATTTATTTGAGCATAAGTTTTCGTGAGCTACAGCTCACTTCATCGGATGCTTACAGTGGAAAATATAGTGGGGAGATTTTATATACACAAAGAACATGAAACAATGGGTGTCACCATACAGACTGTAATAAGAGTGACCAGGAAAGGTGAGCTATTACCAGCAGGAGAGTGGGCGGGGGGGGGGAACCTTTTACAATCTTAAATTCTAACTATTCCCTTTCTTCCAATAGATACAAAGCAAGTGGCCGGATTTTCAGAACTGCGTAACACACAAATGAACAGGCAAAACTGCATTTGTTTTGCATGCACAATTGCATCTACATGGATATACATGAAATAGTTCCACACACAAATGAGAATTTATGCATCAAACTGTCAATTTGTGTTCACAATTGTGATGATGATGATAGTAGTTGTGTTTAGATTAGGTGTACAAATATACACACTCATCCCTTTTACGGACGCATTTCAATATGCATAGTTCTAAAAGCCAGATCAAGAATCTTTTTTTGTTTTTAATGCTAATTAGTCCATTAGGCTTCTCCACTGTAGTAACATAACTTGGAAACAGTGCTGGACTACAGCATGCATAGCTCTGATTTTTCCATACTGGAAGGTACCGCCCAGTCCATTAAATCTCCCTTGTTTAATCTCTCAGGCTGGTCCAAATGAGTTCAAAAAGTGACTGATCCTTTTTATATCACATAGGACAAAAAGATGGTCTTTTGAATTTGATTTCCTAATTCACAGTAAATGATACAGAAGAAGCTTTCTCTGCAGGTTCATCAGGCTTTTCATCTAGTGAAAAATAGTTACATATTGTAATCTTGAGTCCCCAAAGTATTTGCTGTTTTTTCTGTGCCCAAGCCCTATTTCCATACTCATAGCTGCAAGAAAAGAAAGATGTCTCACAGAAAAGCAGTGTTTGTGCACTATGTAAATTATTAAATCCTTCTATACAAGATCTACTCTGCTCTTGCAAGTATAGGAAGAGAAAGCACTAGAAACATAATGCATTATAATAGAATTGTTTCTGCCAACCACATTAGACCTTCAGACTGATCCTCAGGGTAGAACCTAACACATTAAACTATACAGGGCACATTTAATATCAAAATAGGGCACTCCTGACAGATGAAAGGCCTTGCGGCTTAAACATAACTGTCTGTAACCTTTTTCCATCAGAGACTAATTTGTAGTGCTTAATTAATTCTTGGCATTCCTTTGGAGGCAAAATAGTACTTACTTTCACACCATTTTAAGGAAAAAATAGAAAAGACTAGAGATAACAGCATGCTTCAGTTGGCAAGAAAAAGGATAATTTTTTGTTAATGGAAAGAAAGGACTAATTTTATTTGAGCTTGAATCTTTATACCACTGCAGCTACAAAACCTTGAGTAATATGGATGAAATCCTGGTCCCAAAGTCAATGGCAAAACTCCCTGCATTTCAGGCAATCTTAGCATATCTCTATAGCTGCAATATCTTTTGGACACATTACAACACCACAGTTCTGCTTTCACAAAATGTAAATAACCCACCATATAAAAGCTTAAATCTCAACGGCTTACCCGAACATGTGTTATGAGATCATACATATCAAATACTGTAGCAAGTATTATGCAAATTTCCCAACAACTCCAACCTTCTCTGCTGTCAGTAAAGTAGAAAATCTCACAGCCAGACCTTGAGGTCTGAAAAGAGGTGGAATTTAGCAGGATGGTGGTTTGTTTGTTTTTTTAATGTGTACCATCATTTCTTATTAATGATATTACACAGTGATTAACATGTTTAAAATTCACCAACAGAGAATCAGACTCATGCTTAGAATCCCTGCACTTATTGCAATGCTGAGTTGCAATCTCAGCTCACAGGTACAGATGGCCCAGCTGACAGACTCTCACTTCTAGCTCTCATCTACCATATGCAAAGATTTTAACTAAATCATTATTAATAATTGGAGTTTAAATATTTTATGCCAGGACTTACACAGTTTCTGGTGGGAATACTCAATTACTGAGTTCTGACTTGAATTAACAAATCAATTTTAATGTACAGCAATTCACATTTGTTCAGCACCAAGATTATCTTAATTTACATGGTGATGGCTTTAACATATAATACACACAAAAATCTTACCTGGATAATGTGTTTCAGTTTATCAATAATTTGATTTATTACAGGATCTGTTCCTTTCACTTTTACTTCTGGATTCGCAGACTGAGCTTTGATTTCACTGCCAACCACAAGGTGGGTGTAGCTAATATAACAAAGAAATATATTTTAGTAAATTGATGTAACTTCTTCAGATAATGTATTTACCTGTAAATACTAGCTGACACAAACTCAATTGGCACTGCCATACCATTTTAATGACTGCATGTTTATTTTGTTCATGTAGGCTTTGTAACCAGAAAGTTACATTGTATGGTAAAATTGATATATTTTACAAAGTTGTGATATGATTTTTTTTCTTTTTTTGTTATTTCCGAACCATTTGTAATAAGAAAAATAAATATAAAAATAAGAATTGTAACGGGACAACTATGAACATTATAACATTCTGTGACCTTTTTATTTTAAGTGCATGAGAATTGACTCTTGCTCTACATCTCTATCTCAGCAATAGTCTGCTAGCTGTTAATCAATAAGGAAAGTAAAAGAATCCTGTGGACATTCTATCACAGAGGTGTCAAATGCCCAAATTCCACATGCTAGATGTGCGTGTGGTGGGTCAGCATGACATATTCAAATTCTGCAGAATCTCAGTTTTCATTGTAAATAATTTCTTGTCCTCTTGGTTTCAAAGAGAACTTTCCAAATATGAAGTGTACATGAACAGGGAGTGGTGTTTGCCTGAATTTGCAGCCAGCTAGAAACGATAGCTTTGAGGGGTGTGGATTCCCTTTCCTTTGTTGATATAATTGGGATATTATTAACTCTAAAGTCTGATGAGGATCCTTTAATGCCAACTGTAACTATTTAACTGATGATCACTTTGGCAGGTGGAATAGAAGACCGGTTGTGAGTGAAGCCCATGGAGCATGGGAATTGATGCAAAGAATAGATGACATACAAAGAGAAGAAAGATGGAAAGAAACAGTTTGGGGATCAGGGTGTGAGTGTGGATGGTTAGAGTCAGAACCAGGATCAACGATAGGTGCCAAGCCAAACATCACAGCCGGGATTAACAGTAGGGTGTATGAGCAGGCACCTGGAGCAAGGTAAGAAAGCAGGAACCAGGAATGACCCACAATTCTCAGCTATCTCCCTGGAGACAGATCATCTGCTCATGCAGTGCTGATGCCTCTTGGGATATAGGGAACTCCGCTGGGTCCATTCTTGGCTGGGCCCACTTGAAGATATTGGTAGTGGTCCAAGCAAACTGTAGGGACAAGGGCATGAATGGTTAAAGTCCAAAATGGAGGTTGGGTGTAGGAGCAGGACCTGGAGAAAGACAGGAAAGGAAAAACTGGTAACAGACAGGGATCTGGGATAAAGAGGACCTGAATAAGGTGGGAGGCAGGACCAAGACAAGGCAGGAGTCAGGAAAATAGACTGGGTCCATAGAAGCATACAGTCAGTGATTCACCTAGTTAGTTAGACAATTCCCATGCTTCTTTCTGGCTTAAGTAGTGTGTCCTAGCCAACCAGAAGATTCCTAGGCAGGGCCCTTTGTGAGCTAGAGCTTTGCTAGCTCCCTTCACTACTAGTTTGGGTGAGGTGGTGTCCACAGTCTGAACACTGCCTTGGGACCTAGGGAGCTGGGTTTGAAGCCCATAATCCCTCACATGGAGATAGGAAGATTAGGAAGAAAGGGGGGAAAGAGCAGAAATAGCAGTGATAAAAGCGGGCATATTTTCCCATTGAATGATGCTCAGTAAGGTGCTGAACAAATAATAAATTATAACAATTAAAAGTTCAATTACTACACAAAGCCATATTCCGTACTTGATATTTGTGTAAATATCCTATTAACATCTGTGCTTTGGATGGAGGGCAACGTGTACTCCTAAATGTACACCACAGCCCAAGGATCATAATTAAAAATGGTATTTCACTTTCTCCAGAAAATGAGTTTAATACTTTTGTACTAGTGGGACCCCGAGGCCTCTTTGAATCTCAAAAAGGGAAAGGAACTTGCCTTTCTGTTCATAATGGAAAGTATTATACTCAAAAATAGCTACTAGGATATTTTTCTGTGAGTTATGATTTCTGCAAACATTAAAAAATCTGAACTCACATAGGGGCACACTGGACTAGATTCAGTGGTATGCTCGAGCTGACTGATCCTGCAAGTCAGTGGCAAAGTGATTTGAATGGTGCAGGACCAAGGGTCAGCTGCTCTGCACCTAATGAAGCTGTTTCATTTTGTTTCACACTGAAAGGACTGAATGAGAACTCAGGACCTTCAGAATTTGGCTCTTCATGAATTATTTTTGTATGGACTCCGTCAGGTTTCAATTTCTTTTGTATTTGTTCAAGTTCATTGTAGGTAAATATAATATTAAAATTACATACATTGGTAATGTTGAACAGCGAGGGGAATTAAGGCATACAGCTGTTCTATTGGAATGTGATATTTGAATTTCTTCTTCTTCTTTTTTACAAAAAGGAAATCAAAGACACTATAAAAGTTTGATATTCTCTATACAATGGCATTTAGGTTTTTACCAGACAGTGCTTTGTAACCAAGTAAGTACTGGGGAAAATATCTGAAACATTCAGTTTAATGGAATGCATGTAACGTATGCAGCACAGCTGCTAAACTTGGGGGAATATCAGGATAAATTATTTTATCAATATCGTAAACCTTGTAGCTGGTCCTGTTACTGGGCCTCCACTATCCTCTTCTCACATGAGATTTAAGGGAATGCGGGAAGAGGGGTATCAACTTGCTGTATCAGACATTAGGAAGGCCAAAGCCATTCTCCGGCAGTGCTAGGGGATGCCTTCCCCTAAGTCTACCAATTCAAGTTTATTGGGTAACTAGACCCCATCTGTAATGAGTACCTAGATTGGCCACCTGTCACCAGGAGGTGCCAGCAACTAGCTTGTCTGCCTCTCTGTCCCCCGTTACCCTCTCCGAACACCGACAATGGGTTCCCAGATAGTTAATTCCTTCCCTAGCATCAGCCAAAAAATATCTACTCTCAAGTGAGTTGTAGCTCACGAAAGCTTATGCTCTAATAAATTTGTTAGTCTCTAAGATGCCGCAAGTACTCCTTTTCTTTTTAGTTGGAGATGTGTACCCCATCATCTCTAAAGAAGTTGGATACCAAATAGTATGAGGTATTTTGGTGTGTAATCATTGAGCCTCCCCATTCATGTACAGATTTAGCCACCTCCTGATTCACACCTCTTCTGGTACACCTAAATGCCATTGTCAACATGGGAAGGTCTCACCATACCCTCCACTGCAGCATTTCATACTAGTCTACAGTCACTCCGGGGGAGGAGGGGGAAATCCCTAAATTTCTGTTCCTTAATGATTATGTGAGTCCCTTTTCAAAATCCAACCCAGGTGTACAACAACCATGTCTGCTGCCTTCTGCCTGGGAATCAAAATGTATGAGAGGGGCATCAGTAGTCTTTCTTGCCACTAGCAAGAAAGTGAACCTTCAGTGGAACTAGCAGCCTGCCTGTGGGCCCAACACCCACAGACCCAACACTGGCTCTCATGAACCCTTCCATTGCTCCTCCATCTATGCCATTCAGAGCTGCCTCTCTGCTAAACTTCCAGGGGCAACTGATCACCCTCTTGTGGGCTAAATGCACTATATGATGCCCACACATAAAGTCATAACTCCGGTGACCCATACACTTCATCCCAAAGGAAAGCATAAACAGGAAGCATTTAGCACACAGATACACCACAGAATTATCTTTCCTGACAGGAGCCCCAATAAGCTTGTATGAATTCGGAGGCCACCACTTGTTGGGTAAAATCTGTTTCTGACTTGTTTTATGTAATGTCCATCTTGGATTTGTAAAAGGACAGCTAAGCCTCCATCTTGGATACCCTTCTCCTCAGATGATTTAGTGCCTTTCAGCCTTTTTCAAATCAAGGAGGGGAAAAGTCAGGGCAGTTAGAGTCATGTGATAGCCATAATCTGCCTAGCAACTGCAGGTTATTTCGTGAGTGGCACGCCTGTCACTCAGGGCTGTCCATCTAAGTGGCAGCCAATGTCCCACACAGTTCAGCTAGCTGCGAGGAGCCCCAGAGGGACTTTGGATTCTTGGTCTCTATTAACATACTTGCACTCAATTGCTATACACCATTAGTGAGCACATACTTGCACTGATCTATGAGGTCAAGCAGAGACTGCGTGGGCAAGCACTGAAGACCTATCTGTGGGAGAAAATCTGCCCAAGAGGGAGAAGACCTGCCCAGAGGACCTGTCCAGAGGGAGAAGAATACCCAGTTCCTGAGTTCCTGTTTGGTGTCCCGTGTCCCTGATTTTCACCACTATCCCTTTCGGTATCCTGAGTTTTTGTCATTGTGTCCCTGTCTTCAGGATATGGTATTGTAATACCCATTGTGGTTTTCCTCTGTTTTATACCCATAGGTTAAGAGGGTTTTAGGGCTCTGAGCTTCATGCTCTGGTAACTGTTAACAACCGAGTGTGTCTTGCTTATGTTGTTTATTGTCTGAAGGGGGTCCTTGTCTAATTTACTGACACAATAAATATTTGTTTGTTACATCTTATTCTACCTCTGTCTTAATAAATCACCTGATGATAGATGCAGAAGGGGGTGGGATCTGCAGACAGCCCATCTTCTGATCTGTGTAGACCATAGTTACACTGTTTTGGGCTAACACATTGTTAGGCATCTATTGCTATGCTGTGGATGTAACCATTCCAATCCTGATATAATGGGATCCCTATTCATCAGGGGACCTCAACAATATACATTCTTTGACATCACCACGAACTGAAGTTTCCTTTTCTGAGGCAACTCATTTCCCCTTGAAAAAAAGAGTGGTCTGGCACAGAAGCCTCCACATTATTTAAGTCTGTACTGCCTTAACCGAGCCAATCCCAGCCTTCTCACACTCTTGCAATACTATGGCTCACCTTGCCAGCCATTAATTGTTTTTCCCTCCTCTCTCTCTTCTACGTTGACAATCAGAGTTCGTGTTGAATCTCTTCACCTCCCCCCCCCCACCACCATGCCAGTCAGCCACACCTCAGTCCCTGGAAAAATCATGGAGCAGGTCCTCAAGGAATCAATTCTGAAGCACTTAGAGGAGAGGAAAGTGATTAGGATTCACCAAGAGCAAGTCATGCCTGACTAACCTAATTGCCTTCTGTGATGAGCTAACTGGCTCTGTGGATGAGGGGAAAGCAGTGGACATGTTATTCCTTGACTTTAGCAAAGCTTTTGATATGGTCTTCCACAGTATTCTTGCCTGCAAGTTAAAGAAGTATGGGCTGGATGAATGGACTATAAGGTGGATAAAAAGCTGGCTAGATCGTCGGGCTCAACGGGTAGTGATCAATGGCTCCATGTCTAGTTGGCAGCTGGTATCAAGAAGAGTGCGCCAAGGGTTGGTCCTGGGGCCGGTTTTGTTTAATATCTTCATTAATGATCTGAAGGATTGCATGGATTGCACCCTCAGCAAGTTTGCAGATGACACTAAACTGGGAGAAGTGGTAGATATGCTGGAGGGTAGGGATAGGATACAGAGGGACCTAGACAAATTGGAGGATTGGGCCAAAAGAAATCAGATGAGGTTCAACAAGGACAAGTGCAGAGTCCAAGAAGAATCCCATGCACTGCTACAGACTAGGAACCGAGTGGCTAGGCAGCAGTTCTGCAGAAAAGGACCTAGGGCAGGAGTCCCCAGCTCGGTGCCTATGGGTGCAATGGCGCCCGCCAGGGCAGTTGTGTGCACCCACAGGACACAGCGCCACCAAAATGCCGCCGCCGAGCGCAGCCACCTGAGAATCGCCTGCCGAAATGCGTTGCTGTTTCTTGGCGGGATTTCAGCGGCGAGGCTTCTTTCCACTGCCACTTCTCGGCGGCATTTCAGCGGCAGGGTGTTTGGCGCCTGCCACTATCTGTTGGGAATAGAAATGTGCTATTCCCACAGAAAGGTTGTGGACCACTGACCTAGGGATTACAGTGGAGCTGTTGAATCCTTTATTAGCCCTGAGGGATCATCCCTCCACATAGGTGCTGGAACTAGGGGTACTGGTAGTGCTGCTGCAACCCCTAGCTTGAAGTGGTTTCCATCATATACAGTTCGGTTCAATGACTCTCAGCACCCCCACCATAAAAATTGTTCCAGCACCACTGTTGGCCCTCCAAAATCCAAACTAAACCCTGCTACCACACAGTAGTGGGGGCACACAAGCCAAGAGAGTGCTTTTCTTTCTGGCTCTTGCTGTTGCTCCCTGCCCTGCACATGTTCTCACTCTGTGGTGGGAAAGGAAGACCTTAGCCAGAAAATCAACCACCTTGCCCCCCCACTCACCTGAACCCACTCACCCCAGCCAAGAAGAAACTTCCACTAGGGGAAACATCTGCACTTGCTGTCTGCCATTGGGCTGCCAGCCTCTACATGTGTTCTCCACTGCTACCCTGGCTACCTCTGTTGTTACTCTAGAGTGATTTCAAGACAGTCTTTGCTGGAATCCTTCTGGTTACTTTGAGGCACCTGGGGACCTCCAGCCTCACATGGGGGTCCCTGCAGGCTCCTCTCTTAATTCAGGAGTAACAGAGGGGCTCAGACCCACCCCACATGCGTAGAGGCCAATGGCTTACCTGAGCCCTACTGGCCAGCCAACCAAGGTGATGCTTTCCTCTCATTCCCAGCCCCGACGGATGGGAAGAGACCCTTAAAGGAGCCACTACCCTCTTTTCTCACCAGTCCAGACAAACATTCCATACCTTTGAGGTTGCAGGTTACTTGAAGCAGTGTGAGTTTTAAACAATTCAAGGTTTCTTCAACTGGTATGTAAAGGTAATCAGATTGTCATACCAGGATTTGTATTACTCTACTAAATGGATGGCAATATTCCAGTGCTGATATAATTCTAAACACAGAGAAATAAAAATAAAAGAACAAAACTCATGTGGACTGAATGAAAAGGATATTATCCAGTTTTGGCAGCCTATCAAAGAAAGTATTTTTTACTGATTTGACAACATGAAGTGTAATTATCTTTGTGTGCCAGGTCACAGTGCAAAGTGCTGAAAGATCCTTTTCATGTTTTGCTACACTGCTGAATGATACATGCAGGAGCACGGAACTCAAAAATGTTCATTTATACAGCATGTTGCAGTAAAATGATCTCCATGGAACAAAATCTTTCCCACAGTGGAAGTCCTAGAACAAGTTCTATTAACTTTTATTGAAAGTTGTGGGTTTGAACATTTTACACACAAACTATCCTTTCATTCTTGGACTTTTTGTAAGTAAAAACACTGATAAGTTACAAGGTGCATTGAAATGTTTTGTTTCTTTCTTTCTCTGGGTGCCTACTGAGACAATTCTATAAAGCATTGTTTGATTGATACTGGCCTTAAAGATAAGTTTATAAAATTTAACCTTGCCCTATAATATTTACCATTGTGTTTCATGAAAGGCATTTTTTTCTTTGCAAAAATTACAGACTTACTTATTTATTCTTTTATTTTTCAAACATTATTCAATTTAATTAACAAATGTCTATAAATTTAAGATCTACAGACTTTTTTAATGTGGAATAAATGATCTGTCAAAAGTAAATGAGCTATTGGGAATCTTACCATGGTACATAAAACTTCATTGTGGTAGACTTTCATTTACATGCAAAATATGTTCCCCTCAAGTTGGAAAAAAATTGAATCATAGACTGTTGGTTGAGAGACTTCTCTCATTATAAAATTATAATAAGGCACTAATCACTTTCCGTTGCTTGTACTCCTAATGTACAAGTAATGGAAAAAAAACATTTTAAGGAGCCCCCCAGAGGTAACTTGACTTGAAAAAATGTTGCTCAGAGTTGAATCCTGGGGGACGGGGGAGTGACAAATTTCTTGTTAGAGAAATAGTAGACCTGCCATCTGTGCTCATTTCTTTTGTGCAAGCATAGTAATGCATCTCATCAGTTTAACAGGCAGACTTGGTCCCCAAGTACTATTCATTTTCATCAACACTGGAAAAAAGCAAGCACTAATACATTTGAATTATATAAACGTGTTTTAAAATGATGATTAACAAGTTTCCAATTCTCAGAGTTCAATATATGAATATTCATATAAAGTTCTGATAAATCTCTATTGCAAGTATGAAAATAGCTGGTAGGTACTTACATTTGATTGTACCAATAGCCCGGTTAGCAGATAAGGTCAGACCCTATTAGCTATCACTTATTTCATGGTGAACTCAGTTCGAAAGGTTATAAAATGTATGTGAATTCTTTTAAGGATCACACATTTTAGATGTGCTGCCCCGGTACCTCTGTATTTCCTTACCACTTCAAGTTACATTCTGAATTACATTGTGATGACAGCAAAATACTGATAGATCATCAACTGGGCTTGATTTTCACTCTCTTACACCAGCTCTATGGACTTATAGCACTGTAAAATGGATGGAACTGTGTGTAAAAAATGAGGCCCGTTACAACTGAAGATGCATCTGAGCCATGAAGTTTTGATCCAGATTCAAACATCCCTACAGTTCATTCCCCAAAAGCGATGAGTTTTTGCTTCAGGCCCACCACTCTTCAAAGATGCTACACATCTAACCGTGAATTTTACTTTAGTGCTAAGATTTTTGAAATTGGTGATCACTACTGGATAAACTTCTGGTGTAGTTTTTCTTAATTAGGATATTATTTTACTAGATATAGTTAATTAGGTTCTGATTTTTATTTACAGTGTTTGTCCATCTAGTGAAAAACAAACAAAGAAGTACAATGTTTAAAAATTCATGGTTTTACTTTGGAATGTAAACAACAAAAACAATATGCTTAGTCAGCAGAGGTCTGTAACACTGACCAAAGTGTACATCTTTATTCCTGGCATAGAAGAGCTCCATGGGGTTCTTACTAATCTGGTGCAGCCAGGTTGATCACAGATCGTGACTAGGCAATGCCTCCTCCTGACCTCAAGTCTGATCTTCAGAGTTCAGTGTGTGGGGACTTTGTCTCTTAGGTAGGCAACATAACCAAAAAGGGCCAGCCAGAGGTTGCCAAAGATGACTTCAGTCCTCTGGAGACCAGTTCTCAATAATACAATACAATAATCCCTATTATTGATAAAGTCAAACTGTCAATAGTCACTGCCAGAAATGCATATGAAATTACTCCAGCCCTCTGATGTCTTGTTTAAGCAATGGCCATGTTTCAGATCCATATATGAGAATTGGAAGTATATAGGTTTGGTAAATTCATACTTTTCTATATAGTTTCACCTTTTTTTGGCTCCAGATCTTATGCAGGTCCTTCATGGTTGAAGCTGCTAAACCAGTTCTCCTTTGGATGTCTATGGCTGGCTGCATTCATTTGACAGTTTACTGCCTAAATCGATGAAGATATCCAGTACTTCCATAATTTGTCCAAAAGCACAGATGTCTTATATCATAAATTTTGCACCTACACTCTTTTTTTTGTTTGTTTTTGCTCAAGAAACCGACATCCCAAGGGCAGTTGCCTCTGGCTGAAAGCTCTCTGTGCATCTGTCAGACTGTTTGTGTCCTGACCAAAGAGGACAACATCATCCTCATAATCCAGTCCCACAAAGCACCCATGCCCCTGAGTCATCACATAGATCTTGAATTAGTCTCAGGAGGATGTTGGGAACACTGATGTCACATAGGACCCTCCACAAGACAGCTCTATCAACAGAATCAATGGCTACTTTTAGGTCTATTTGTGAGCCTGTCAAATACTGGTTAAATTCATGATGAATTTCAGATAAGGTGTAGAAGAGCAATGTCTTTTGTTAAGCTTTTTAGTTTCACAGATGCTAATATTTAGAAGCAGCAAAATTATTTCAAATGAATCTCGCTGTGCTGATACTCTAGCAGAATAGGGCAAACAACAAAAACAAAAATTGTTTCAAAAGTAATACTTCCAAGCATCTTAGGAAAGTACCTAGTTAAAAAAACATTCCATTACTAGTCAATGCATATGTATTTAAAAATTTTAATGGACTCCAGGGGACTGTGCAGCATGGAGGAGTAGATCCCTTGAGCTCCAGTCATCTGCTAATATCCATTTCCCTCCAGAGTCCAGGCTCCAGACTTGCCCCCCCAATAAAAGAACAGGAACCCCCAAATCTCTAGAATGCCAGTAAGCAAATATTTGTCTAGGAGGGATCTACAAGTAGCCAAAAGACAAGCGGAATGGAGACCCCACCAACCCCCAGATAAGATGGGTGATGAGGGCACTGTGTCTGTGATGGTTCTGCTGGAGAAACCTAATGTGTCTATTGCGTGTATCAAGGACACACTGGTCACAATACAATGACTGTTACTCAATTAACTCTTCTCTGCAAGTGCTGACAGCACAGGTGAATGAAGCAAAAGGGAGAAAGACTATCATCAATGGAAGATCAGGTACAAGGACTCTTTGGCCAGGTGCAGAGAAGTTTAGCGGACTTATCCTCTCTTAAATCTGAAATGGCCAACCTCGAGAGGAGGTCTTGTCACAATACTTTGAGAATTATCAGAGTACCTAAAGGAGCACAGAAAGGCAAAGACTTAGAATCCATTCTTCGGTTCCCTTCAGAAGTGCTCAGCCTGCTGGGTGATTTTAAATTTGATTTAGAATAAGCACATAGGTTCTTTGCTCCAGAGCTGTCCTTAAAAGCCAAACCTTGTGCATTCATTATAAAACTTTTCAAATTTACTGTAAAAGAAAAAAAAGAGTAGCTAACTCATGAGGGGGAAAAAACTGTTTTGGAAGTATGCCACAAAATAAGATAATGATTTTGTCAAGATTGCCAAAGATGTGGTTGAACAGAGATCAGCCATTAGAAGATCCAGGGAACTTGCCAAGCAAAGGAAGCCCAAATATTTTATGAAGTTTCCAGTTCAGTTCCATGTCAGCGTTGATGAAGTGTGTTTGTGCCAAAAGCCACAAGAAGCAGAAAGCTTTTTAAATAGCCTACAGTGAACTGAATACCTGGCCTGTTTTACATCAGGATTACTTCCCAATTTTTTATGTTTGCCCTGCTTGCATGTATGGACTTACCCAGTGACTGTGACTAACTTACTTATTTAAGTTATTTCTTCTGGTCCATGCTTATATTTTAATACCTCTGGGGACATGAATATAAATTCTCATCAAATGACTGAATGTGAAGTACCCTAGCAGGGTCATTACAGGAACTCTTCACTCCAAACAGATCTCACAGGCATGAACTGATTGCAGAAAGGGTTTATTTAAATTGTGTATTAACGATATTAAGTGTCTTTGCTCCTGTATTTGTGTTAGGGAGTTAATGACAAAATTTAGACCATCCCTAACTGAACAGATCAATATGAACCATTTGTTTTGTGATTACACAAGGTCAGTGTGCTAGCTCACCAACAATGTATACCAAAGAGATCACTGGGGACAGTGCAGCTCCTTGTTGCTCGAATTCCACTCATGCCCATGGCCAACCCCTGCTGAGTCACTACATTTCACTGCCAGGTGTCTACAAAGTCTAGCAGCTTGACATTCCATGTGCTGGAAATGCAAGAGACAGCTCTACTCTCTGCAAGATATTGTGGAAAGGTGCACAGGAGCTAAGTGATGTAGCTGTACCCCCTATGGGCCATGGAGTAGAGGAGCGGACCAAGGCAGGTTGCTGAGCTACATGGATCAGTAATTTCTGCCCTCTCTGTCACCACCTACTTCACCCTGCTCCTTCTTGTCCCTTTCCCCACCAGCCCTGCCTTCCTCTCCCTCCAGGCCTTCCTTCCACTCTCTGCACCCCTTACTCTCTCCTGTACTTCCCTAATCTGTTTCTGTTTCCTCTACTGTTCCCCCTCCTTCTGTGTCCCCCTCTCAATTTCTTCACCCCCTTCCCACCCTATCACCTTCTTTAAGCTTAGATCCTGAGTATATGAACATGGAGTATGAAATCTGTATAGAAGAGTCACTTGCTGAAATGGATTGTTTGTTGGCACTGAAATTAATAGTTTGTGGGAGCACTTTGTTTTCTCTCCTGTCAGATATATGTTCATTTAATATGGGGAAGGGAAATTGAATGGCTGGTTGTAAACCAAAGGCTTTCAGAAGGTTGGGAAGGACATTCTCTGGGAGAATAATCACCACAACACACGTTTCACTTATTGCACTGAGCTGTATTACTAATGCTCTGGTGTTCGGTTTGGCAAACTGAAACTATTACAATTACATACCAAGTAAAGAAATACCACATCTGTGGAGTGTGTGCTCCCTTTCTATCAACTTACAATGTGTTACTACTTTGTGGTTTGGGAAATATAAGGACACTTATTAAAAATTATAACTTAAATAGTGTGTATTGGCAGAGCTCCCTGGTATGTCTCCCTGGTCCGCAATGTCTGGGACTTAAAATTCATTTAACTTTCTTTATAGTGTTTGACCACTGATGCTTTCTCATTGTGATTTACTTTTTAAGTTGTGAGGTGTAAACATTACTCAGGATAGAGTGGGCCTGTTATGTTCAACACCACACAACAAAAACAGCCACTCACACTTGGCAATAGGTCAAGTTATGTATGTGCTCTGTATTTTTATCCTTTTGCTTTAACCTGTCTTTCTGTGCTCTTCCCTTCCCCTCTCTGGAGCCCTCTCATAATTCCTTTATCATCCCCATTTTTCCTACTCCTTCCCACCTCACTCTAGACAGCAATACTCAGGAAAATTACACCTTACATAACTGTGATTTGTATCAGGCATCTTCAGCTAATGCTGATGCCTCCCCCCAATTCTCCTGCACCTACCCTACTCCCTGTAAATCCAGTAAGTGGTGAGCATCTGGCAAGATAACCCAAAAACAGTAGAGTAGGCGTCTGAAGCATTTTATCCACAGTCTCCCCTTCTTATTGGAGTCAGTGGGGGAAGCAGGATGGGATGCAATAGAGAAAATAACACAAACATTTCATCATCCTTGTCTGTAAGATCACACATGACAAAAATAATTCTTAACACAACCAAATGGTCCTGAAGCTCCATTTTATTTCCTGGAAGGTAAAGGACCACAATGCTGTTATTAAAAGAAAAAAGTGTACTCATTATTAAAGAAAGCAAAGGCAGACATAGTATTTTTGCAAGGGACTTGACCACAGATTACGCCAAATTAGAATGTGACTGGGTAGGAAAAGCAGCGTCTTTAGTCTCTCAGTCAATTTCAGATGATCAGGGCAGATTTAAGGGATATGAACGAATTGTTGCCAATATGTGTGGTGATCATGATGGTCCTGTAACCTTTCATAGGTGTTTTTTTCTTAACTAAATCATATTCCTACTGTGTTGCTGGGAATTTTAATTAAGTGCTTGAGCCTTGAGGACAAATCTCACCTTCAGGATCATAAGCCAACCAAAACTAAAATGGAGCCGGAATTACACATTAACAACTATCTGACAGCTCATACATCCAATGGATAGAGATTATTCTTACTTTTCCCCAGTACATGCATCCTATTCTTCTAAAGATTTCTTTTTAATCTCCAGGGACTTGGTTAATTCTGTAATTGGCCCCTCCATTGATACAAGTGCTGTCTCTGAACATTCCCCTATAACACTTCAAATAGCAACAGATCTGGGTAAGAAAAAGACATATAGATGGAGACTTAATTGTTCACTTTTATTAGACCCACATATCATAATTTTAAATTGAAAAAGAAATTGGCTTGTTCTTGGAGATGAATGAATTCTCAACATCTTCTAGCAGGCTATTACAGGAGACACTCAAGGCCTAAGTGAGAGGTAGCATTATCAGATTTTCATCTGCCAAGAAGATGGAACATGGAAAAAAAATATGATGGTGAAAAAGAGCTTGATTTGTTTTATGTCATAGCCCTGTCTCCAAATTTGTTGAAAACCCTGATCAACTGCAGATATGAACTTACAAGGTGCACTTGGTGCAGGCTCAATTTGGCCTATTTCAACTCAAGAGAGAGTTCTGGGAATCAATTGTCAAAGCTGGGAAGTTGCTAGACTACAACCTCAAAAAAAAAAAAGGCCTTAATGTAAAAATCACAGCAATCTGGAAAAACATAGAAAATTATGTACATCACCTAAACTATTAATAAAGTGTTCCTTAATTTCTATAAAGATCCATGCAAATTAGACAAACTCACCAACAGCTGTTTTGGATCAATTTTTCAAAAATATTATATTATCACAAATTACTGCAGCCCAGTGTGGAAACTCTGATGCTCCATAACAGAGGATTAGTTAATGGAGGTGACTAAGGATATGAAAGTGGGAAAAGTTCCCAGGCCAGTTGGACTCCCCAGTGAGTTTTAGGGACACTTCCTTGAATTCCTGTCTGACCAGATGCTTGAAATGTGTAATGAGTCACTTCTAGAGACCATTCTTCCTCCTACGCTGACGGAAGCCATAACATCAGTTACATCTAAACCAGGAAATGATGTCACAGTATGTTCCAATTAAAGGCCAACTTAATTTATTAATAGTGATGTCTAAGTATTGGTAAAAGTTCTGGCAATGATACTGGAAAAGTTTTTGTCCTCCAACATATACCCAAATCAAGTTGGGTTTGTCAGAGGCCATCATGGCTTTGATAACCTTTAACAATGTATTGATATTATAGCAGTGAAATACAATAGCCCTGAACCATAAGCCATTATAAGTCTCAGATACAGAAAAGGCTATTGATAGGATGGACTGGAGGAATGTGTTTTATACTCTAAAAATATGGATTTGGACCCCTGTATCTAGATCCAACTATTATATTTTCACCCAGCCTCTTGCATTACCAGCAATGTGACCTGGGATACCTTCAGTTTCTTAGGGGGTACTAGACAATGGTATCCATTGTCTCCATTACTTTTTGATTTGGCTCTTGAGCCCCAATGATAGCTATAGAGGCTCATCCAGATATCTGATGCATACAATTGGGTTCCATGGATAAATTGATATCATATGCAGACAATGACCTTTTTTAATAGATCCAAGCCAGAAACCACAATTCCAGCCCCCCATCACTAATTAAAAAATTCAGATTAATATTTGGTTACAAAATACATTGGGAAAAATCAGAACTATTGGTAATCTCCCAGCTGACAAGTAATGGAGCATTCTCTCAATACAATTCCCAAAGGTGAACTGATGCAAAGTACCTAGGTATAAAAGTACCAGTAATATTAAAACTAGAGAAGATACATGTAAAATCCTGTACTCTCTCCAATAGTTAGTGATGTAAAGAGAGGGCATCCTCTCTTTCTGAGCCTGTGGGTAAGGGTTAAAACATTAAAATTAATATTCTGCCTGTATAATATCCTCTATATTCTAAGGCGCCTGCTTCTATATTACCTTCCATCCTACCTCTACATATCCCTCTGACTTATTTTAGAAAAATTTAATAGCATTATTAGTGCCTTACTGTGGGGCTCTGATCAACAACCATGACTATAATTTAAAAACTCAAACTCCCTATAGGCAAAGGGTTCTGCTGGTCTCTTCATTTCCTTTTTATGTCTGATGGAGAAAAATAAGGTTCCTACAGTTGTGACTGTGCAACAGGTCTGGGCTATTCTCGCTAAAAGGTACTAGTTTTGTCCTCGCTGTCATGCAAAAATCACCTATCTAGGGTAACCGAGACTTGCAGATTGGGAAGAAATTTGGGCAGCAAATGGATTTCTCAATTAGTCAGCAATGAGGGCTCTGTCCCTTTCCTAATGCTAAAGCAACATTATGACTTGCCACCTTCAGTGGAGTGCTGATACTTCCAATTGCAACACATGATAACATATCAATGTGGTCTGGTTGCTCTTGAACTCCAAAAGGGCATAGAGTTACTGGGAACCTTAAGGCTTGTCTACATGGGGGAATTTGGAAAGGGAAATGCTTGTAATGCACGTGCCCATTTCCAGTGATATGAAGGCCTCTATACTGGATCCCTTTGCTCATGGCACTGTGTTAGACACAAAAATCAATAAGATAAACAGTTCTTTAAAGATCAGAGCATTGAAATTTCAGTACCAGACTCCATTAACCTGGGTTGATCTAGTCAAGGGGCTCTCCATAGTCAAACGTATCAGATCACCATGCTGGCCAGGTCTCAGCCAACTGGATCGTTCTTTGGAGGTCACGTTTGACAGTCCCTCCTTCACTGTCCCTCATGCTTCATTACTAAACCCCAGTTTTGCAGCCCCAGATTCATACTTGTCTTCTGGATCCAGATGAGGATTTAGTGAACCCAGAACTCGGCTGCTGAATCCAAATGCAGGTTTAGTAATCTTGGATCTGTACTTGGCTGATGGATCCAGATCTGGCTGTACAGATCCAGATCCTTCAGTAGCTTGAGCCAGAGGTTAAAGACCTTTTATTGACACAAGGTCTGTCCAACATGGAAAGATCCAGGCACCTAGATGGTGAGTAGATCCTTAAGTGTGTGCAGGATTTACAACTTAATTGACCAGCCAGACTTAATTGACCAGGCCTGAATTGCTTCCTTCATCTGTTGGAGTCTCCAACACTGAATATGCATGTTGTCATGATTCATCAACTGGACACAAGGAGTCTTCCCTATTATTCGGATTGTGAGGTAGGCTTCCTGCTCCCACAAGTCTGAACAAACTGTGTTGGATAGTCATCTCCTCTTGCTTTATTTTCCTTTAAAATTTTGACTAAAAAAAAATAAATCTATCTATAAATAAAACTTGCCCCTAAAAGAGAGAAAGAAAAAAATGCAACATGAGAAGCACTGATAACACTGGAATCCAAGTTTGCTACACTTTTGATTCTTCAACAGAACTGAAGGCCAGTTGGGGCACTCCTTTTATAGCCTTGGGATGGAGAGGGAGGGTGTCACCAATGCTCTCTAGAAGATTCAGATGCCTTGATTCCACAAGTGGAAATATGCAGAGGCCATTCAAAGAAGTCTAACTTTTGGCTATTTTATAGCAGAGAGAGAGAGAAACCTCCTGCAGTATTTTATCCTATGGTGAAGTCTCAATGTATGATGACATTACAATAATTTTTTGGCAACAGACTGACATCAAACACAAGATTAAAGCCAGATCCTCATCTGCTGTGAATCAGGGTAGCTCTGTTGACTTCATTTGTTGCATTTGATATTCATATAACTTCAACTAAGCAGCGCTGATTTACACTAGATAAGGATATCCCCTGTGATTTCATTGAAGGATCAAGCAGAAGGCATTTGCTGTTGTGTTTAACTGGAGATATCTCTCAAAGGAACCAAATGAAATTAGGCACCCAATTTCAATTCAAATTAAATGGAAGTTGGATGCCTAACTTCCTTAGGCTCTTTTGAGAGTCCCACTCAAAGAAGATAATATAAATGAGTAGCCAAATAAAATAAATAAATAAATAAATGGGGAAGGCGGGGGGAGGTCTATTTGTTCAAATTTGCTGTGAAAGTTCTGTGAAAGTGTGGGAAGAGGCCCAAGTTGCTGCTCTGCAGATTTCTGAGATAGGGACATCTTTAAGGAATGTGACTGAGGTAGAAATTGACCTCATGGAGTGTGTATGGATTCTGGATGAAGGTAACAGGTTGCACCCTTGATCAGAGTGATTAATGCAACCCAAAACCATTTGAGTAGTCTGAGCAGATATCATGGATCTTTCCATGAATGAAAGGAAGACTACATGGGACTTTCTGAAGCCCTTAATCCAGTCCAAGTAGAATGCTAGGACTCTAACATCTACCATATGCAGAATCGTCTACCTGTTGTCACAATGTGGTTTTGTGGGAAGAAAAAACAAAACAAAACAGAAAGTTGGATCTGTTGATTCATATGGAAAGTGGAGGCAACTTTAGGGAGGAACTTGAGATATGGCCTCACAGTTACTTTGTCTTTAAAAAAAGACCGGGAACGGTGGATGTGCCTTTAGGGCTGTTATTCCTCCTATACACCTAGCTGATAGCAATTAGAAATGCTGTCTTCATGGATAAGTGTAAGAGAGAGCAAGTTGCCATGGCCTCAAAGGGAGGACTAGTCAAAGTTCTGAGAAGTAGTTTAAATCCCACGTTGGAGCAGGTGGTCTCACATGCCGGAACAGATTCCCAATGCCCATAAGGAATCTAGGCTTCAGTGGGTGAGCAAACACTGGAGTATCCATCTACCTGACAGTGGAAAGCCATTATGGCTGCTAGATGTACCTTAAGTGAGCTGAGTAAGAGTTTTGACTTCTTAAGGTCTAAAATGTAGTCTAAAATTAGAGGGAGGGAAGACGAGGTACGATCTGTGTGTTTAGAATGACACCAAACTTGGAATCATTTCCATTTTTGTGAGTAAGTTGAATGGCTGACTTTCAGCTGTGCAGCAGCAACATGTCTTTCATCTCAGAGTATTCTACCTCTAAGTCTTGGAACCAAGAAGGAGACAAGTCTGGAGACAGAGGACTCACAGGTTGGGGCGAAGGATCAGGCTGTTGCTTTGAGAGAGAGCAGGAATGGGCTGAAGAGGAATTGGAAGACATATTGCCATCTGAGTCAGGTAAGGGAACAAGACTTACATTGGCCAGGAGGGGGCAATCAGAATAACTCTCACTTTGTCTCATCGAATTTTCAACAGGACCTGATAGAAGAGAAAATGGGGGAAAAGGCATACAAGAGGTCCCTGTCCTATGGAATGATGAATGTTTCCCCAGGTCAGCCTTGGAGCAGTAACAAGGACATTTCTTGTTCTGGTAAGTGGCGAAGAGATCTGTAGTCAGGATTCACCAAAGGGCGAATATGTCTCAAAGCTCCTCTGAGTTCAGTTCTCATTTGTGGCCATGAGAAAAGTTCCAACTGAGATTGTCGGCTGTCATGTTCTGTATCCCCAATAGATAGCTGAGATGAGCACATTGTGATGGATGCACCAATTCCAAAGTTTCAGTGCTTCAATGCAGAGGAAGGGGAATCTGGTGCCTCCCTGGCAATTTATGTAAAACGTACAGGTCATATTGTCCATTATGACCTGTGGGTGGGTGTTCTTGATGAAAGGCAGAAAATGTGCACAGGCATTCCTGATGGCCCTTAGCTCCAAAAGATTGACTGGAAGGTCACTTCTGTGGAAGACCACTTGTCTTGAACCTGGCAGTCATGTAGGAGAGCTCCCCAAACTATTAGGGAAACACTGGTTGTTAGAGTCAGCATAGGTGGTGGTCACACAAATAGAATGCCTGCACGGACATTTGATCAGTCTTTCCACCAGGGAGTGTGTTACTGCAGAGCACAGTAATAGTAGTTTGTTGCTGTTCAGGGAATAGAGAGAAGTAAGCCACATCTGAAGACACGTCATGAACATCCAGGCATTTGGGGTGACAAAGGTGCATGCTGCCATATGCAGCTGCAGAGAGTTCCTGGCTGATGTTAGAGACAGTCCAGGCCATCCCTCAGAGACTTGTAAGGTGGGGTGAGTGGGTGTAGCAGGAGGCATGCTCTTACTTGTACTGCATCAAGGTTGGCACCGATAAACTCCAATCACTGTATAAGGGTCAGTGTTGATTTCTGTAAATTGAGCTGGAGATCCAGCTGCACAAATATGTGCATGGTCATCTGGGTAGCTTGAAACAAGGTAGAACTGAGGAGGGGTTGTCTAGGTAGGGGTAGATCACAATGCCCAATGTTTGCAGGTGTGCTACTACAACAGAAAGAACCTTGGAGAATACCCTGGGTGTGGATGAAAGGCCCAAATGAGAGATAATGGTCCTGCCTGAAGGTAAATCATAGGTATGTCCTGTGCAACAGTCATTTCAAGATCTGGAAATAGGCATCTTGTCGGTCAAGGGCTGGAAAAAAACAAAAAAAACCACCCCACAATCTCCTTGCTCTAGAACTGAAATAATGGTGGCTAGCATTACCATCTTGAACTTCTGCACCTTCACATATTTGCTTAATGCCCTTAGATCTAGATTGGGCCTGCAAGCTCCCTTTGCCATGGTGATAAGGAAATAACAGGAGTAAATCCCCATTGCTCCTAAATTATGATGGAAGCATAATAGATTATACATTTCGTGGCAAATTAGAGTATGAGATGGATCCCTGAAGAGGGATAGGGAAGAAGGGATGTGAATTGAATGGTGTAACCCTTCAAAATAATCTCCAAGACCTATCTCTCTGTAAAAGACCAGTTGACTTCTGAAGGGGCATGACAGGTGTGTAGATGGCAGTTGATGTTGCAAGGTGTAATTGTTCAGGTCCTTGACAAACCCATAAAAAGTGCTTAGACGAGGGAGTTTGAGAAGTTCTGGATTAGAGTGCTAACTGCTTCCATTTTTGAACCCTGGGCCTCTTACGCTGTAGCTTGTAACAGGGCTGATATAGTTGGTATTGAGGAGGTCGTAGCCTGTGCTGTGGCTGAGAGCTAAATCTTCTCTTCTGTTGCACAGAGTAGATTCCCAGGAAGTGTAATGTGATCTGGGAATCCTTCAAGGGGTGAAGAAAAAAAGTCTATCTTCTTCACAAACAGCTTAAGCCCTTCAAAGGGGAGAGACCTTCCACTGTCATCTGCAGCTCTTTGGGCAACCCAGAAAGATGTAGCCAAGAAGCCTGCCTCATTACCACTGCCATGGAAACCAAGCAGACTACTGTATCAGCTGCATCCAGTCCTGTCCGTAGCACTGTTCTGGCTACTAACTGACCCTCTCCGACATTAGCCTGAAACTGCTCCTTTTGTATTTCTGATAAATGTTCCAGAAACACACCAAGTTTCCCACAATTAATAAGATCATATTTGGCCATGACATGTTCATAGTTTATGACTCTAAACTGCAATGTGGCCGACAAATACACCTTCTTCCAAAGAGATCTAGCTTTTTCCAATCCCGATCATATGGGGTCGACTTGGCATGATGTTGCTTGTCTCATGCATTAACCACATCCACTATGATGGAGTTGGGTTGTGGACGTTGAAGCACAAGTCTGCCTCTTTGGGAAGGATGTAGATTTTTTTGTTGGCTATCTTGCAGGTTGGTGTGATGGAAGCTGTTGTCTGCCAGAAGATTTTGGCAGGATCTAGAATCACCTCATTAATTGGGAGGGCAACTCTGAACGAGGAGGTGGTGTGCAGAATATCCATCAGCTTGTCATGTGTATCTGCCAGCTCGTGTAGGGGAATCTGCAGCTTATCCACCACTCTCTTAGTAAGGTATTGGAAGTTCTTGAAATCATCAACTAGTGATAGAGAGAGGAAGGGCATTGAAACTTCATCTGGCAAAGATGAGAAGTTTGCTAGAGCGGTAGCTCCCCCTTCAAGCCTTTCCTCCTGTTACTCAAAAGTTTCCTCCTCTGTTTCAGGGGCTCTGGACAGGCCCTGGCATCTCACGTAGTGTGGTCATAGCTCATAGCAGAGGCACTCTGCTGCTTCTGGGTACCACGCTTCGGAGCCGCTGGTAGCAAGGTGGCCAATCACACTGGAAAAACCTTCTGGCTGGCCAAAGACTCAGTTTGGGGGTTTGGAGCCCTTTTTCTAGGGCCTTTATGGGGTAATCTGCTGGCCTTTTCCGTGACTCTACCCCCTTTGAAGTTGAAGGCTCTGGGGATGACCCAAGGTCAGCACCGTGTCCCCTTAACTTCAGCTCCCAGTTCTTGTGAGACCTTGGCTTTAGCTGGTAGCAGAGGGAGCACTTCCCAGACACAGTGAGAGTGTCTGTCCATTACAGGAATTGACTCCTTGCAGGAAAGGCACCTCTTGAAGCTGGAGAAAACTGGACATGCCCTGGAGGTGGGGGGCTATCACCCTCAAGGCATGAGGAATGCAGAAGAAAGGGTTTTTTTCCCTTAAACAGAAAGAACTTAGCGAGTCTTTAAAATGCCTCTGGGATGGGTGGCAATTCCCCTCAGACAGGGCAGGAAACAAGCTTATTTTCTTTTTTACACTGTTTGAATGAAAAAGAGAAACACTAACTATTAAGGAGAAAAAAAAAAAACAAAAATAAAAAGCACAGGAGTACTTGTGGCACTTTAGAGACTAACAAATTTATCTGAGCAAAAGCTTTCATAGGCTACAGCCCATTTCATCGGATGCCTAGCATGGAACATATAGTAAGAAGATATACATACAGAGAACATGAAAAAGTTCTCTTGCTGATAACAGCTCATCTTAGCCTCTTATCAGCAAGAGAACTTTTTCATGTTCTCTGTATGTATATCTTCTTACTATATGTTCCATGCAATGCATCCAATGAAGTGGGTTGTAGCCCACGAAAGCTTTTGCTCAGATAAATTTGTTAGTCTCTAAAGTGCCACAAGTACTCCTTGTTCTTTTTGCTGATACAGACTAACATGGCTACCACTCAAATAACTATTCCAGAATAGGTTTCAGAGTAAAAACCCTGTGTGGATATTCTTATTTGGAAGAGGATTAAGCTAAACCAGGAAAAGGCAATCTTAGTCCAGAATAAGAGCGTCCACATGAAATGTTATACTGAAAATACTTGCAGAAAAAATATGCTGGAATAGCTAGTTTGGCAAAATTTCCAAGTGTACATGACCCCTAAGTGAATAACGTAACTGGAGTCAAGGTAGATTAGATCAACTTACTGTAGTGTCTTCACTGCACTGTCATCTGTCGATTTACCTTACTCTTCTCAGGGAGCTGGAGTACTGAAGTCAAAACAGAGAGCACTCTGCCATCAATTTAGTGGGTCTTCACTAGACCTGCTAAATCAACATTCCCTGCATCCATTTCAGTAGTGTCAATCTCCCAGATAGTGAAGACAAGCCCTTAGACACACTCAAATACAGACACACACAACCAACCAAAAAAACAAAAATCCACTACGAAGAGAGCCCATTAATCCTAAAATTATCACCTCAATTTGTACAACTGTGCTCATAAAGAAATTTTAAAAAACAAAAACAATGCAACTTTTATTGAAGCAGTAGCATAACTATCTAGTTCATTGAAGGAAATTGCATATTCCAAAGGTGCTGTAAATTCATTCTTTGAGGATTGTTTCTGGGACAGTGAATAAATCCTAATCACTTGTAATGCTAATGCAAAAACACAGTTGTGACAATTTTCAAATGTTAATCAATTTAACTGGAGCTGCATAGCTCATTAGAGTTGCCTAGTTTCAAACTATGTTTATATTAAAAGTCTCAGAAGAAACAGTTGGCTTTGCTTTAGGTCTTCCCTAGTACAATTTCTTTTTCTGAATTATATAAATTATATTAACCCACTGAATTGTTAAAAAATTCTACCTGTGTACCACCAGAAGCTAGAGTATGTTCCCTTACCAACTCTTACAGAGAATGCTATTTATTCTTATGATAAACGTTATTTCCACACACTTTTTGGTAAAGTTTGGGGAATTACACTTAAGTTTTATCATCTTGACAATCCAAACAGGGAAACTGAATTTGAAGAATTCTTTTTATTAGGAAGGTGTGATAAAAACTAGTTGTTCTGACAACTAATTACAACTGCTACAACAGTTCCTTTGCTATCCCTATGTATGTTTCTCAGAAGTACATTCCTGAATTCTGGCCACAGATGCAGCTGTTCATACAAAGCAGAGGATCAGGATAAGCAAGCCTCTTTGCAAAATGAGCCCCACAAAGAGCAAGACAATTGGCCCTGGGTGATGGCAGTGTACCATCAATATCTAGACTTTGTGCTAGTGAAAACAAGATATGTCAAACATCTAATATAGTCATCTCAGAAAAAGAGGGGGAATTTATTGGCCACACAGTTCCCTTCTCTTCACCCTAGCGATCTTTGAGTTCCTATGCTGCAAAGGAAAGAAGAAATCAAGAGGAAAACAATATAAATTTACAATGCACATTAAAAATGTGTTTTAGTAATTGTGGGCTCCACTGTAGGAAAAAAAAACATTGAGACAACTAGTTCCCTTAAACTAGGTGATTTGGGTAAATGACATGTTAAAGATTGAGAAAATATTTTTACTATGTTAGAAAGTAACTAAACATCAGAAAACTACAAATCTAAACATCTTTCTTACAATCTTCTCTAAATCTTTTTAGAACTTTAATAATTCTACTGCACCTTTAGTTAACAGTGCGATGAAATTGAGATATATTAATTACCATAAACAAATACTTAAAACAGTTACCAAGGATAGCTGGGGAAAAAAACAAAGAACTTGAAGATATAAAATTGTCAAGCCTAATTAGTCTCACACAAGGCAGTCTGCTTCCTGTCTAGGATACTAAAAATATTTTTTCTTGAAATAATCAAAAAGACAATAAAAACAAAGGTCAAGCAACCACGCCATTATTTAGGACAGCAAGCCTTGGAGACCCAAGTCTGACATCTCGTATTTTCTTCAACATGATGCTCCAGCATACAGGCAACCCAAGGAGCCCCTGGAGATTACCTGATAATTTCAGGACTGGATCCTGACACAATGCTGCTGACATGTTCGATATCTGTCCTCATATAGCCATGTGGGATCAACTCTACAACATATCGCATGGCCACTCTCACAATCCATGCTATATTATTTGAATGGCTTGGTTTTTTTCTGAGGTAAGTTATGAAATATTATCACAAAGTGATAGGTAGGTTCTGGTGAAGGAATATCAAGCAGATGATAAAACTTGAATATCATTATCCACAAAACAAAGGAAAGGCATTCAGCAAATAAAGGTCAAATGAAGGAATCAACATAAGTTGCTGTGTAATGCCAAGTGTGAAATGCAATTTCAGCAAACACACTGACATAGGTAGTTTGATAGACATTTTTTGCTTATTCTTAACATTGAAATTCCCTGTGGTAGACAAAACTGAGACCGCTTTTTAATGGCCTTTTGTAGTGTCAGGACATACTTTGAGATAACAAAAGACTGCTTGATTAATAATAAATCAGTATAAATGGCCTACCACTCCCAGAAGCATTAGCCTCAATTCATCATCCTAGTTTACCTTTAGGATAAATAGCCTTAGGTATCTGAATGAAGTTACTGCAGTTTTTAATTGATAACATGTGACCAATGGCTGATTCTTTCAGGCTAAAATGTTTATATTTCCCAAATGTTTAACAATAATTCTGGGGGGTTTGGACTGCCATAAGAAAAACTGTATTGCATCCACTATACATGCTTTCAACAGTATGAAGTCCTAGAAAATTTAACATTATTCCCACGAGGGGATGGGGCCTTGCTCTTGTCTCACTTATACCCATTTTACATTATACAACTACTTTACATCTGTGTCAGAGGAAGAATCAGACCCAAGTGACACTACTACACAAGGCTTTTATAATATTAAATACATTGAAAGAGTTTTCAGAAAATGGATGTTGCAGAGTTATTGACCCATAACTGTTTTATTTCTCAAGGCTGTAACTCTCAGCATTTTGACTGCTGTGTCCATGTGTCCGATTTGCATAATGAATATGAAAACATGACTACTTCTCAGAGTGCAGGGAACAACAAATATGAGGAACATGCAAAGACTTATGGGCCAGTTATTTTACAGTATTCCTGTAATCTAAACATATTTGGCATTATACTGGGATGAATTTTTTTCAGCTAATTAAAGACAAATATTACAGCACAGGTAGCTTATGGGAAATTATATGTTTTCCAAGACTTCATATTCTGTAAATAACTGTGCAGTGATTAATACTTCTGTTTAGTTTTGGTCCTCATCTCTCTAGCTACATGGCAATGATAAATATGGCCGCCTCAACTTTTGACCCTTCCCCCACCTGGGTAATGCATGATATTTAATATGTCAGTTTAAAATGGGAACATTCTTCATGAGGAAATAGGCTCTTTCTGAGTAACAAGAAGATATGAAGCAGACTGGTTTTGAGTGGAGTGATGTTCAAAAGTAGAGGGATATGGCTGAGGAGTTCTCATTGCAGTAGCCAATCAGAGCTCAGGGATGAGGAGTGAAGGTCTGTTGCCAAATGTAAACCACAGACTTTGATTCCATGCATATTAACAAACTTTACTACTGACAGATTCCAAAACTAGTCTATTAAAAAGTATATTTTTGTTCTCAAACTTTATTAGCCAGACAACAAATACAAACATATTGTTAAATAGTATGTGGTTTCCTTATATTAAATGGGATGGGACAAGTTAATATATTTAAGCTGTCAGGCTTTGAATCAAAGTTTACCATTTCTTTCTTATTAAAGTTCCTGTGTTTCCTATTAAACTATTCTATGGTACTATAATGGACAACACATTAATAGTCCTCTTAAAGCATTGATTGAGATTCCTGTGAAAAGTGGTTGAATGAGTAGGGGATCCAGGTTTTGGTAGTGGATATCAAGATTTAATTTGTAGAATAAATTATATATACCTGCCAATTGGCTAAACTAAAATGTAGAATTATAAGCCCTGATTCCCCCTCAATGGATCTATGAAGGATTGCAGTCAGAGCCAGCAAGTACAATGTATGTTGCTAAGGCTCCCGAGATCAAGTCTGCACTTACTTGAGAATAACTGTCACTGCCAAAAATACAGAATACAATAAGAAGGCAACATAGATGGCATATTTAGGGATTAGCAAACCAGTCTGTGCATGTTTCATTCAATATTTTTGCATGACACTTCAATTTTGTGGAGTACAGCGTCCTTGCATCATCAGAAGTAGTTTTTCTCCATAGGACAGAATGGCAATTTGTCTGTACTTTTTAAAAAGAGAAGTTGTACTTTGAATTGTGTGTGCATTCATATGAACAAAATTATGATCCAAGGACTCCTTACTGGCTAACATTAATGTTATAAAGGCACTGATTGTAGTTAAGGGTTAGGGGCACCTAGGAGATTTTTTTCCCCACCCAAGAGTTCATTTTCTCCACAATCAACCGTTTTCCTGCCTGTATTCTAAATTCCATTCAGTACTTTGAATTATGCTTTGCTTTGGCTGTAAATGAATGGATGACTTGAATGCATTTGTTTTCTTTTGTGTGGGATGAAATGATTACTTGTACTACAGGAAATAGAGGATCAAACCCCAAACTCCTAATAAAGAGGGTTTTTTCCAGTCTGGTTGTTAAACAGAGTCTGTTGTTGTTAGCTCCCTTTCAAGATCATATTGCAGTGATGATGAGAAAAACTCAAAAAGAAAAAAAAAGGGGGGGGGGAGTAGAATACTTAGGCAAATATTGCATCATTTTCCACTCAGAATGCCTGAGAAAGAGAGAGTGTGAAGTCAAACGGGAACTTTCAGTCTTTTCTGGAACATTTCGTTAAATGTATATAGCTGATTTAAAGGTTAGCTTTCCTTTGTTCCTAATCAGACAAACTATTAAATTTGCTGAAATATTTGGTGGTTGCTGACAAATTGAAGGACAAATCTTATGAGCAAGTTATACAGATTATAATGGACTGCTGCAGGACAAAAACCTTAATAATGAGAAGAAAGATTCACACTTCATCCATTGGGATCAAAAAGAAGGGGAGTCTATTGCCTAGTGTAAATTCAGAGATGTTCCGAGTGAAGCTTTGCATGACCACTTAGAATGCAATGTAAAAAGAGAATCCATCTAGATTCTCCATTTTCACTGAAAACATGTAAGTGGAGCTATTAAATTTATATAAAATGACTGAAGAACAGTGCTCATTTAAAAGCATCAAGTTAAAGTAGATTCAGATAAAAACAAATACAGTACACCAAGTATCTGAATCATTTGACAGCTCTTTATCAAATACTCAAGCAGAGAATCGACACAGAAAACTGAAAAATAAAATATGTTTATGATCAATATTATGGATTCAGTGGAGTTATTTCAGATTTATACCACTGTAGCTGAAATAAGAATTTGGCCCTAACTGTCTGAGGACTCCAAACTTTCATTCTCTTGTCTTGGGAAAACTGCCAGCTCTTCTTTTTAATCTGAAACTCCCATTGACATAATTGCCTTCAGAGCATTCAGTACTTTAGGCCATTAGAACTTTAATGTGGCAGAGAGACACTGCCGAGGACTAGTAGCACAGGTCTTGGTGGTGATGGGGGACTTGAACTACCCAGACATCTGCTGGAAAAATAATATAGCAGGACAGACTATCCAACAAGTTCTTGGAACGTATTGGAGACTTTTTTTTTTTTACTTTATTTTAGGAGGTGGAGAAAACTACTATGGGAGAAACTGTTATATATTTGACTTTGACGAATAGGAAAGAACAGGTTGACAATTTGGATGTGGAAGGCAGCTTGGGTGAAAGATCATGAAATGATAGAGTTCAACATTCTAAGGAATAATAGGAGGGAAAGCAGCACAATAAAGATAATAGATTTCAAAGAGGTGGGCTTTGGCAAACTCAGAGTTGGTAGATAAGATCCCATGGGAAGCAAGTCTAAGGGGGAAAACAGTTTAAGAGAGTTGGCAGCTTTTCAAAGAGACGTTATTAAGGGCACAAGAGTTAACTATCCCACTACGTAGGAAAGATAGGAAGTATGGTGAGATGGCTTAATCAGGAGATCTTCAATGATCTGAAACTCAAAAAAGAATCCTACAATAAAGTGAAAACTAGGTCAAATTACAAAAGATAACTACATCTCTACCCCAATATAACGCGGTCCTTGGGAATAAAAAAAAAATCTTACTATCTTACAGGTGAGACTAAGTTATATTGGGTTAGAGAGAGGAACCGCTCCCCGCCCCAGCTCATCTCCACTCTGCCTCCTCCCCTGAGTATGCCGCTGCCGCTCTGCTCCTCCTTCCCTCCCTTCCAGGCTTGCCGCACCAATCAGCTGTTTGGCGCAGGAAGCCTGGAAGGAAGGAGCGGGGGGAGAAGTGGAGCGGAGGCGCACTCAGGGGAGGAGGAAAAGGCAGAGGCAGAGGCAGAGGGGAGGTGAGCTGGAGCAGGGAGCGGTTCCTCTGCACCCCCCCTCGGTTACTTGCTGTGGCCCTCCCTGTGCCCCCCCACCCCAGCTCACCTCCACTCCACCTCCTCCTCTGAGTGTACCGCTGCTGCTCTGCTTCTCCCCCCAAGGGTTGACATGAATCAGCTGTTTGGCACAGCAAGCCTGAGAGGGAGAGGGAGAAGCAGAGTGGCAGCGCACTCGTGGGAGGAGGTGGAGGTGAGCTGGGGTGGGGGCCTGCAGCAAGTAAGGGGGAGGTGCAGAGGAACCATTTGCGATAACACGAATTAGGATATAATGAGGTAAAGCACCCCCACTCCCCCGAGCGCTGCTTTACCGCATTATATCCAAATTCGTGTTATATCGGACTGCATTATATTGGGGTAGAGGTGTATAACCAAACACAAATATGTAGGGACAGAATTAGAGAGCCCATGGCACAAAACGAGATCAAACTAGCTAAAAGACACAGAGGGTAACAAGAAAACATTATACAGATACATTAGAAGTAAAAAGTTGATCAAGGACAGTAGGTCCATTTTTGAATGAGAGGGTATAATGGGCTCAGCACCTGCCTCTCGCGAGTGCTCCTTTTTCCTCTGTCCAATGTACCTGCAATCACAGTTGTTTTCATGGGGGGGGGCACCCACCTCTCGTAGATGGTCCTTTTTCTCTCAGGGAGGTATGAGCCTGCTTTTATTTTTTGGTTTTACATTAGGATGGCACTGGCCTCTTGCAAGCACTCCCCAGGCTGTTCGTTTTTTCGACTGGTCTTCGGCAGCTCAGCCCTCTGTCTGAGCCTCACACGCTTTCCCCCATTCCAGAGTATACAGTCCCGAGTTCTTATCACAGCCCTGGTATGGGACCGTAGCTCTTAGGCTTCTTCCCCAAGGCACTGCCTTCTTCAGTCACCCAGCCAGTACCCTTAGCTGGTGTCCTTTTAAGCAGCCCTTCGTGGGCTCAGTCTGCAACCAGGCCAGCAGGGCCCATCTCAATACCCTCCTCATGTCTTGACAGGTTCCATGCTCAGGCTGCCCACACTGGCCTTTTCATGATCCTGCTGCTACTCTATCTATCTAGCCAGATACCTGGTCTTTGGTAGCCTTCCCTGGGCTCAGTTCTGCCTGGTGAGCTCTCTGCAGTGAGCTGTCCATGGCCTGCTCATCTAGCCAGCCAGGCAACTAGAACTACCTCAGCAAGCTCCATACAGCAACTGAAGTCTCTTCTTTTCTGCCTGCCTTTTAACTGGCCCTTCTGGCCTCTTATTGGTCATTCCAGCAGACCCTCTGATTGGCCACTCTTCTGCAGCCACTTTAGGCTGCCTGGAGGACTTCTCGCTGCTCTATTCTGGGGCAGCGTGATGCAGGGCTACAAGGCCTCCAGCAGGGGGCCTCTGTACCTACTCCACTCTGCCACGGGGGAAAACACGGAAATGGCAAAAGTGCTAAATGACTTTTTTGTTTCAGTTTTCACCAAAAAGGTTAGTACCGACTGAACATCTAACATAGTAATTGCCAGTGAAAATAAGGTAGGATTAGAGGCTAAAATAGGGAAAGAACAAGTTACAAATTACTTAGACAATTTAGATGTCTTCAAATCACCAGGACCTGATGAAATACATCCTACAATACTCAAGATGCTGACTGAGGAGATATCTGAGCCATTAGTGATTATCTTCGAAAAGTCATGGAAGGCAGGAGAGATTCCAGAGGACTGGAAAAGGGCAAATATCATGCCCATCTATAAAAAGGAAAATAAGGACAATCCAGGGAATTACAGTCAGATTAACTTCAGTTCCCGGCAAGAGAATGGAGCAAATAATTAAGCAATTAATTTGCAAACACCTAGAGAATAATAAGGTGATAAGTAACAGTCAGCATGGATTTGTCAAGAACAAATTGGGTTAAATCAACCTAGTAGCTTTCTTTGATGGGTAATAAGCCTTGTGGATAGGGGGAAACGGTAGATGTGGTGTATCATGAATTCCGTAAGGATTCTGATATTGTCTCTCATGACCTTCTCATAAACAAACTAGGGAAATACATCCTAGATGGAGCTACTATAAGGTGAGTGCATAATTGATTGGAAAACCATTCCAGAGAGTAGTTATCTGTGGTTCACACTCAAGCTGGAAGAGCATATCATGTGTGGATCAGCGGGGATCAGTTCTGGTTCTGTTCAATATCTTCATCAATGATTTAGACAATGGTACAGAGAGTACACTTATAAAGTTTGCAGATGATACCAAGCTGGGATGGGTTGCACGTGCTTCGGAGGATAGGATTAAAATTCAAAATGGCAAAGTTGAGAAATGGTATGAAGTAAATAGGATGAAATTCAATAAGGACAAATGCAAAATACTCCACTTAGGAAGGAACAATCAGTTGCACACATACAAAATGAGAAATGACTGCTTAGGAAGGAGTATTGTAGAAAGGGATATGGGTGTTATAGTGGATATGAGCTAAATATGAGTCAACGGTGTAACACTGTTGCAAAAAACCTCAAACATCATTTTGGCATGTATTAGCAGGAGTGTTGTAAGCAAGACACAAGAAGTAATTGACCAGGAACGGCAAACCACAGCCACTGGGAGCTGCGGGGGGCCATGCCTGCAGACAGTCAACATCCACAAAATGTCTTGTGGCCCACAATCAGCTTACCCTGATGGGCCGTATGCAGCCCACAGACCAGAGGTTGCCCACCGCTGCCCTAGAAGCTGCTTGACTACTTGACTATTACTATTTTGAAGGAATATAGTATCTCCTACTTGATTCCTCAGTATGACCTAAGTGTTAAAAAGAGAACTTTCTAGAGAAGTCTTTTGTGACTAACATATAATGGTAGTCCTTTCTTTCAGTTATTTTTGCAATGATTTTATTTCCTTAGCCATTTTGTATGTTCAGGGTGGCACATTTTAACACATTCTCGGTAAGGGCTCCAGAGTTTAACAAGAAAATATCTAGTAATTTTCAGTATCTCCTTTCTTTTGTTTTTCACCATTCAGGTAACTCATGCTATTCCTTGTGGTGAATTGACAAGAAGTGGTGCAGAAGGAGCAGGGCAATGCTGAAAAATGCTGATTGGTGTTAAATTAGCCTTCCCATTTTTGCCGTTTTTCATTTTTTGGGGAAAAAAAAAATCAACAGTGAGTCAGACATAGAAATTAGAAGATATTTTCCACTGAGTTTGTACCAAATTCATCCTGGGAATAATTCTAAAGAATTACACCAGTGAGGAATTCTGACCAATGAGTTTAAACTGAAAAGCTAAATTATAATTTTATAAACTTTGTGTGCATTTTAAAGTACATTTATTTGCAAATCTAATTTGCCAAAACTTAATTATAAAATATTTTTAATACACTTGCAAAATTAACTATAAACTACTGCAGCATGAGAAACTATAGTGTAGATGATTACTTAAATAACTGATACACGTCCTATTTTCCCCCCACTCTCATCTCATGGATTTCTGTATATTAGGATGGGTACACAAACTACATAATACTCAATTAAATTAATATTTAGAACACAAACTATAATTAGAGGAATTAGCACTATTTCATCGCAATTGTGATCGAACACTAACATCTCGGTATTCAATAATAAAGAAGCAGCCTTCATTTACAGCATGTGTAGTGCATGAGGAAGCTGGTTAATTTCAGAGTGTAGATCAGGAGACTTCTCTCATAACATTTCTACTGATGCTGCCACTTGTGATGGCTAAAGGTGCAGTTTTCCCATTATCTATTATTAGTTTTAAGAACAAGTCTGGTCACTGGAAATAAAAGGTATGACTATTTTTTCTCATGTCAAATAAGGAAAAACATACTGAAGTTCTCAAAAATTTACCCTTGATCCAGAAAGTTACAAAATAGAAGATGTACAAGAATAAGAACGAAACTGTCCTGCGGTAAAGGAGTTTTGGGAAGAAACAAAAATTAATTGTCTGAGTGGAGGAATATGTTATACATAGGGCCCTACCAAATTTGTGGCCGTGAAAAACACGTCACGGATCATGAAATCTGGTCTCCTCCCGTGAAATCTGTATAGTATATTTTAAAAGTACACAAAGGCCAGATTTCACGGGGGGAGACCAGCGTTTCTTAAACTGGGGGGTCCCGACCCAAAAGAAGCCTATGGGGGGGGGGAATTGCAGTATTATTGTAGGGGGTTGTGGTCTTGCCATCCTTACTTCTGTGTTGCTTTCAGAGCTAGGTAGCCAGAGAGTGGAGGCTGCTGGCCATGCGCCAGCTCTGAAGGCAGTGCCCCACCAGCAGAAGTGAGGATGGAAATATCATTCCATGCCACACTTACTTCTGTGCTGCTGTCTTCCAAGTTAGGTCAGAACCCCTACTGTTACAACACCATGACATTTCAGATTTAAATATCTAAAATCATGAAATTTATGGTTTTTAAAATCCTATGACAGGGAAATTAACCAAAATGGACCATGAAATTGGTACGGCCCTAATTATACACCATCAATAGCCCTGCATATTGTGAGAGAGACTTAAAGAAATCCAGTCAAATGGAAACCCAATCAAAATCTGTTCATTGGTTATAAGATACTTTTTGTTCTTAAACATTAGAAACCTTTTGCCAATACATTTCTTTAATATTTAAGGGAGGGAGGGAGCGGCAGTCTTTGATTACTTCTTCGTTCTTTCCTTTGACAATTTAATCTCAATCCAAAACAAAACATGTATTTTACCTTAAAAACCTGAAAATAAAGATAAATATATAAAAATCCCCTTTGACAGTTTTATCGTTGTGGACGGGGCTCACAGTATCCACAAAAATAGAATCTTATAAAAATCCAGATAGATTTTACAGATAGACAGACGATATAGTGGTGTAAAGCTACGTGGCACTATTCAAAATGTATGTATGTATGTAAGTTAATAAATGTTCCTCCCCTGAAAATCTTAAATAGCTTCTCTAAGTTTACTTTGGTCCAATAAAATGTTGGAATAGAACAGAGTGGAGTAAGGTACTTGACTACATCTTGGAGGAGAAGGTAATTAAACTAGCAAACACTGGGCCTCCTGGGAACACCAGTTTTTAAGCAGAGCTCCCTAGTGAAGGGCTGTAGCCCACAGAGCTAGCTTAAAGGTATTTTATATAGCAATAACACAAGTAACCTATAGGCCTACATTCTGTAAGACATTAGCTTGAGCAATTACCATACGGCTTTGAGTCTGGGACAGAGGGTTGGGGCGCAGGATGGGGGCAGGAGTGCAGACTCTGGGCAGCGCTTACCTCAAGCAGCTCCTGGAAGCAGTGGCATGCCCCCCCCGGCTCTCACACAGAGGCACGGCCAGGTGGCTCTGCACAATGGGAGCTGCGTAGCCAGCGCTTGCAGCGGGGGCAGCATGCAGAGCCCGCTGGATGCCTCTACACTTAAGAGCTGGAGGGGGGACATACTGCTGCTTCTGAGAGCTTTAGCCCCGCTGTGCCACTGATCAGACTTTTAACAGCCCAGTCAGCAGAGCTAATCAGAGCAGCCAGGTTCCCTTTTCAACTGGGCTTTCCAGTCAAAAACCAGACAACTGGCAAACCTAGTGGTTCCACATCATAAACAGCAAACATTCTATGGCTTCAAACATTCTGAGTAAAGTAGCCTAATTTTGGGAGAGTGATGCCCCACAAATGACTAGCTTTCAATTTACAGTAAATATATTCCAAATAGGCTAAGATAAAAAATGTACTGAGAGAAATATATTGCGTCTCACTCTTAGTTGAGGCCTAACTTTGTGAACTTGTATATAATTTGTCCAGATATCCCACTTACAATACTTCAATAAAACTATGAGTAGGGATGTCCAGATTACTGCTCTATTTTGTGGGCAGCATGTGTTCCCCACTTACTTTTGTGTTAGTCATGTCTGTTAACAAATTGGAGTGTTCGGAGTATTCGGTGGAGGGGAGGGAAGTCATTAATAGTGAAGGAGTTGTACTGCCAGCTCTCACCTCTAGTCCATTCCTGATAACCACATGACAGTAAGAAAAGGATGTGAAACCACATAAGACATTGCTCTGGCAATGAAAATAATATATCACCACTGTGGTGTCTGCCCCATTAATCAATGAATTGATTGCCTTAGTTTCCTGAAGTTCTCACATCACCTGTTGTTAACCAACTTCTTGCAGTTCAGCCCAATAGACTGCATTTACCTGTAGATAAACACCACTCTGGTAATAGTTGCTATACACTTTCAGATACATAAGACCTAGCAGAAAAAGTTACTTCCACTAGTTAATCAGAGATAAGGTCAAGAAGAACCTGGCTGTGTGTGTTCAAGTGTCTCTGGTAACTGCAGGATAATTCTAAATTGATTTTAATAGTTAGGTGGAAAAGCAACTAAATAAACATTCTTATCTGCATAAAACATTTACTGAAAGTGGATGAGGTAGACATTAGTACTTTTCTATAGTTGTGTTTTCCATTTATAAATACAATTTTAAAAGCCATGAGATGTGGAAAACAAAATATTTGAAATACAAATGAAATGAAATAAAACAAATAAAGCTTTACCTCAAGATTCTGATGAACTCTAAAATCTGTAAGAGCTTTGCCTATTTGGTAAGTAATCATACTGAACTAAAAAGGCATTAACTTTCATGGACATAGACACTGCATGCTTACTGTATATGTATATGTCTAAATTTCAACACCTCGGAGATGTAAATTATTTTTACTGAGATTGGTTTAAAAAAGGTGAAAACCTGTATCGCTAGTAAAGAAAAAATCTTAATTTCTTTTAATCAGATGCAAGTATCTCTTTTCTTCTGACCACCCGTTAGTGATGTCATCATGCCTACATATACAAGTTTACTTAAATCTGATTGTTTTGATTTTGACAGAAACAAGATTGTAAAGAATAAAGTTTAATAGGAAATATCAAGCAACTACTTCAGCAGTTAGAGTATACAGCAAAATGTCCTGGAAATGAGCTTTCAGATGGCAGCCTTACCATACTTTCTGTGTGGAAATTGTATGCTATGGATTGTTATGGGAGATATCCTTGGATGCCTTGGGCCACAGTACATACAGTCATATGGAATGGGATGAATTACTATAAAATTTAAATCTCTTTTTAAAGCTCATTTTAGAAAAAAAAAATCACTATAAACAGAATTTTGTTTTTGTTAGTCACGCTTTGAAAAACACTTAAAATAATAAAAAAAAATGCAGTTTACAAAAGAAAAGTTACAAATTTCAACAAATGCTCCATTTTTAAAATGTGATATTACAATTTTCCAGGAAGTGAGATACGGCTGCACAGGTGTCATGATCTATTGTTCTAGAATTAAGAATGTCGATTATCATAGCATTCCTTTCCCTAGAGTAACATCTATTTTTGTCTCAGGCTTCGGAGCAACAGCAGAGCAACTGCATAAATAAACCTGTCATTCATCTTTCAGACATGTTTTTTAAAAAAATATGATCGTGAAATTGGACGACTTAAGGAAGGCCATTTATGTTATCCTAGGGAATACAAATCAGTAAAAGTTCATGGCTCAGAGGTTCTCATTGATTGGAACATACTGGTAGCACAATAATTTCAAAAACCAATGTAGGGTTTGCCAACCACACCACATTTTCTGATTGTACACAATAAAATGTTATGACCTAGAAACAGCTCTCTGCAGTATAGGCCTCTTAAATGTCTTTATGTGTTTGACTCCTGCATCTCTAAGCTGACCACTGGCTGGTTGAAAGATAGTTTCAGAGAATTATAAACCTCAAACGTAAAATGTTTTTAATATAAAAAAATCCATAAAATATTGTAGGCTGAAGAGCACAGGCATCACAAAGGTGAAAGAGAAAAATGGTATTTCATGGAAAATTGTGTTTTGTCAACCGGTGTTTAAATGTTCTGAAAGATTATTCAAAGTAGTATCTAACTAAATACCTCTGTTAATTCATTAGCTGTATACTAGTGTTGTCAGCCACAGTCAATTCACCCATGCTACTATGCCAGTAATTAATTCCAGACCATGGAGAAAAAAAAATTCTTTAAGTCAGAGATATGTCTCAGTTCAATTCTCAGGCAAAAATGGCCCATTGTATCAGTAGTTGCCATCTATTCCAAAAATGTAGTCTGATGTCTGGGCTGAACTGAAACCAACGTTCTAAATAGAAGCAAAAACTCTAGATGAAACACACAGTCCCAAACTACAGAACAACATTCAGTAAACGATGTTTACTCCCACCAAACCAAACAAATTATGTAAACAAACAATATAGAGTTCCTTCCATTTACATTCAGGTTTCAACCTTTTCATTTAATAAAATCTACTTCTTAGCAATGATATTTATATGCAAAGTTTTTATTCCTAAAAAGAGACTAGTGATTAGTAAAATGCAACACACTACACAGTGTGTACACTAAAGTAATTACTGCCCAGGCTTCATTTAGTCTGAATTTGGAAAGAAAGGGCCATTAATTTTACATACAGTATGATTTTGTAGTTTTGGTTTATAAGGTAATAGTTTTTAAGATTTTGTTCCTAAAAGTTTCTCACAAATTTTAAATTTTCTACAGTGTTTCTTTTAACTGAAGTTGGGCAAAAAGTCTGTACTATTTTTTTTTTACCTAATGTAAATAAACTTAGAAAAAACTAGTAAAACTGAAATAATTTTAGAGGTTGTTTTTTTTTAAAAAAGTTTTACATTAAAAGTTTTGTTCTCTCTTTCAATCTCTCTCTCCCACCTCTTCATCCACCATCCCGAGAAAACACTGTCCAAAAATCTTCATAATACAAAAAGATACATTTTCCTAATGTCAGTAATATCCACAAGAAAAAGTATTATTAGATTATGATTCATGAAAGACCCTCGCCCATCCTAGGCAGACCCTCAACCTGCCCAGGTTGGGGGGGTTGACAGCAGCCCCGAGCTCGTATCCGTGTCTCCCTCCCTCCACCCCATGCATCTTATTATCAAAATTATTAGTGGATCTTATTTTATCTTTGTCTTCTCTATTCAATTTAAAATTTTCCAAGATGGCTACTTTGCTTCTTCCTCACAAATTTCCGAGATAGATGTGGATTTTGCAAAAAAAGCTCTGTGAAAATCTTTTGGGGCCTCAAGATTTTGTAGAGACCAGGTTCAAAACTGCTAAAATGAAATGGCAAAATAAAAATAAATAAAATAGTCACACTAAATTTCAAATTTTGTATTATACTGTTTTACCTTGTGCACTTATCCTAGCATCACTGAGAGCCTGATCCAAAACCCATTAAGTCAGTGGTCTCTTCCCATTCATTATAACGGTTTTTAATAAATTAAATACTCAATAAAAGAATAATGATTAAGGAGCATAAATAATGAATAAGAAGGATAAAATGAAAATGGATAGTTCATTCCCTATCTATATTGGGTGTACTATGACCATCAAGTTTTAAAAAGAGACGTGAAAAAATGGGTGTTTGATAGTAAAAACGTGTATTCTGCTGCTGTGAACAGATCTAGTGAGCAAAAATGTTGTAAATAGTAGAACGTTCACACTGCTGTTCATTAGGAAATTCAAGCATTCCAACAACGGAGATTGTTGTGTGTGCTACATCTGACAGAAGCATTGCAATATTTAAAATTTATTTAAAAAGAAAGGGAGGATATGTGGCTCCAAGGTGTCCCAAACTTTCAGTCCTAGAAGTTTTTTGTTTTTTTTTTTCTTTACAGGATAAATCATCAATGCATCTTATTACAAGAAATAGCCTTCAAACAAGCAAATCTCAGTTCCCCATGTCAACATGCTACACAATAAATAAGGATACCCTGATTTGCAAATATAAGCCATTAAAGGTTAAGGCTTCTTTGGTTCCCACAATCATGGCTCCAAATTACATGTACATTTCCACTGTATATATACCTACCCTTACTTATGCCAACTAGGAACATCTAAGATCAATTAACAAAAGATATGACTAAGAAAAGGCACCGAAGGAGCTAATTAAAAAGGATATTTCTGTATCCCTTGTCATTTCTAAACACACCCACAAATAGCATTGGTTTTATGTTTCCCATTGCTCTGCTTATTCTCATGTTCTCCTTTCAAGGCCTCTTCACAATTGCTAATAGGTTGGAGCCACTGTGCAGGGAGTAAATAACCCCAAACCAGTTCTTTTATGAACCCTCCTGCTGTTGTTCCTCCTCCTGCAGCTGTTCCTCTGTAATCTTGCCAGTTCCCAGAATAAAGGGGAGAGTCTGAATGTTGTGGACACACTGCTTGACAAATATTTTTGACAATCAATAGCAGCCCTGAAGAATCCCAGTTTCCATAATGTTTGTTTGGTAATTTCCATAATAACTTCCCAGCCAGTATTTATGGTTTTATATTTCATGGAGGCTAACCTGCCCATAGCTGTACAAATAATACAAAGAAACAGCAATAGAACATCATACACTGAAAAGGACTATATAGTTACAGCAGCCCTTATATTCCAAGACCTATTTAGCCCAGTTTACACTAAAAAGTTAGGTTGGCGTAGCTATGGCAAACAGAGGTGTGAAAAATTCACACCCATGTGCACTGCAGTTAAGCTGACCTTACATCCAGTGTAGATGCAGTTAGGCTGACAGAAGAATTCTTCCATTCTTAGCTCAGAGAGGTGGTTTACCTACATTGACAGAAAAAAAGCTTCGCTGTAGGAAATGTCTACACTAAGTTGCCACAGCTGCATATAGGCAATGCCATAGCTGTGCCACTGTAGCACCCATAGCGTAGACATGCCCTTTGTCCTCAACACCATGTCCCAAAGGATGGGCAAATTATCTTTTTTGTCACTGTCAAGCCACATGCTGGTATATTTCAGTCAATTATAATGCAGCATTATTTACTGAGTGCTTTGGAATTATATAGACTGACCATATGCTTCAGAACACCTGGACCTTTATGTAAAGGGGCAGGAGATTTAAGGGATGTTCACGAGAGCTGTATCTTTCTGCAAGACAGTTGCAGGGGCATTCAGTGCAAGGCCCACTTTACTTGCTTAGCTAAAAACACAGTAATGGACATTTGTCCAGCCCCAAATTAAATTTCAGTGATTCATTTTGGCAAAGCAAAGTCATTCCAAAACACCATCCTTTCCCCTTAATAGCAGAGGTTCCCAATACGGTCAATCATCCATATTCTTCCTGTTATAGTAACTAAAGGTGTTACTAAATGCAGTAGATAATTGTGCATATCTGAAGTTATCTGCTCTTTATTTAAAATATCAAAAGATTAAGATTATGAATCTAGCTGGCCTTTAAGACCTGAAACAATTAACTGGGATACTGCCAAAACTAAAAGATATTTCTAACTTAGAATGCCCCATTGGCAAATCAACCAGGTGGCACATCTACACCTGAACAGCATATGTAACAGAGGCCTTCCATTTAGATGATCAAAAGAAATCACATGTATAAATTAAACTACCTGGATATTCTTTATAAAGAACGATGTATAGAGGTCATGAAGATATTTGGGTTTTGCCTCATCTTTTATTGTATACTCATATCTCAGGCAGAAATCTAGATGGTGAACATTTTACAGTCAAGATCACGACATTATGCCAGATCTCTCTTGAAAGCACACAATTGAAAGAGTTCCTGGAGATTAATCCTCAATTTCAACCTTTAAAAACAAACAAACACCTTACCTATAAAAAAAAAATAGACTTAAAAGTTAGAGCCAGGAAACATATTCCAAGTCATCCAGCCTGTTTCCCTGTGCCAGTGTAAGACTGTTCCCTTCAATATAGTTTATTGTTCTTTGTCCAGACTAATTATAAAATATCTTGTGGGATAAAGCTCCCACAGATTTGCTAGAAATATTAGGAAAATAGATCTCAAAAAAGGAAGATTTTTCCTTTTAAAAATTTCATTTTCTTTATATTCCTTCAGATACCTGTAGTCATGCACCCTATTAGTCATGACTGAATTGAATTTGCCCCAGTATGTCTGTGTCTTTATGGTGTCCAGGTATTCAAATCAAAAAAATGTTCAAGGTGGCATCTGACCAGAAGTGTGTAAAGAGATATATCGCCTTCCTCCTAAGTGATTTTATGCCTCTATATATGTATCCAAAAATAAATCAGTCACAATAGCCTCTCTCATCTGCCCTGTCACATGGTAAGTTAATACCTAATTAGCTAGGTAAAAAGCACAGTAGAAAAGAGGATTTTTATAACCTGCTGGGTTACTTCACATTTTGAACTGTTCCTTATCAAGGACTTGTAGTCTGTAATTCTCCTCTCTTTAGCAGACTCCTAATTTTCCACATTTCAATTGATTTCAAACTCCTGCAGAGAACTCTTTAAATCTTTAAAGAATAATTGAACCATTCCACCTTTCATCAGGAACCTTGATCATAATGAGCTATGGCATTGAAAAGGCATCTTCTGTCCTTCTCCCACCTATTCATTAAATGAGATATCACAAAAGACGTCTTTGGAACTCTGTCTGAATTTCTGAGCACATGGGAATTAGGGTCATAGAGGAGTACAGCAGCTTCCTGACTAAATGATCCATTTTCCACCTACTATTCTCATGATTCCTTTGCATCCCTGTTATAGCTAAACAATCCCTCTGATCTCCATTTCCCTACCCCTTGCCCATTATATTCCCAGATCTCAAGGCCTTACATTTCACCACCACCGTGGTTTTGTGAATCTATTATATTCTGCTTCAAAACAGTGATTCACATGTGAGTCAAGAATACATGATATCCTTATCTACCTTATTTTTATACATATAAAATACTCTTTAACGGAACCACCGCAATGTGTACATGCCTAAACTGAGTAATCACATTTCATCATTGCTATAACCATTGTTCTTCCTCACCTCAACTCCTACCTACTATTTGGCACCATCTCTCATTATATTACATAATAACAAAGACCTTGCTCCCAAATCCTTATCGTTTACATTTTATGCTGTCTGTACATCATTTAACACCATTCTGGGCATTACAAAAGCATCTTATATGATCAATATGTCTAGGTTTATATTCCATGTATGTAGTACCATTCCATCCAAACTAGGTGGTAGATTGTGCCCATCCCCTCATCATTGTTTATGAGCACCCAACTGATAATCAGGCTCCATGTCTAATGTAATTCTATGGTTGAAAAATCTGTATTGAATCCATCACTTGCTGCAGAAATGCAATCTGCAATCTAAGCTTTAATTTAAGTAAAATGATGTTCCAAGCCCTTATTGTAAAAAAAAAAAATCTAAACATATAAACTGATGTTGTGATTTTTTTGCAAACAGCCTGAAAGAGCAGTTGAGGTATGAATGTACAGTTGTTTCAATTGTAAGTTAAGACCAAAACTTAAAGATGACAATTTAGAATGTCAACATTGTCAGCTATTTCACTGCTGATCATTCTAGAGAAACACCCAGCTAATGTGATTATCCTACAATTCCAAAGCACTTCCCATGACTTCCTGAGTATCGAAAACTCTAGTATGCCCCCTTTTACCGGCCAAAATCCTTATTTTCCACTGACGAGGTCTGCAATACAATGAGCATTTTCAGAAGATGGTACAACACAGTAAAAACTGAAAATTATGGAGAAGCATAAAATAAGTTGAATTTACTATTAAAATAAACCACACAAGGAGTACTTTACTGACTCTATTGCTTTCTTTCATATTTAGTTCATTTTAAAAAAATCTCAATTTTTGAAATAGTATTAAAGTACTAAAATATGTCAGTACATCAGTACTGAAGAAATTCAGGGATTTGGTGGCAGAATTTGGGGCCAGCTTGCAGCGGCATACACAGGGCTTTTATAGTAATGTCAGAACTTAGTACTATAATATGTAAACTTTTCTGTCCAGCAATTTAAGATTATATACTTTTCTAGCTGAACACAGGCAAGAAAAAAAAAAAGATACTGTTTCCACTCTTGAATGAAGTCCTATCTATCATGGTTATTCGGCTCGTTTTATAAATGTCTCATGATGACAATATCCTAATTATAATTGGTTATATTTTATATTAATTTTCAATTTATAAATAGTTTATAAAGGGATTTTAAATGTTTAATCAATTATTATAGATTTTGTAGAATGTAAATGAATAGATTGCTGGTAACTAGAGCTATATGGGAATTAGAATTTCTGTACTGCAGGAACTTCTGTGATTTTGAAATTTGTTTTCATTCTGAATTGCAACGAAACCAAAGAATTTCAAAATTTCCCATAAAACTAACATTAAAAAAATAATTTCAGATTAAAAGTTCCATACAAACAATTCAAATATCAACTTTTTTATTCTATATTATATTATATTATAATATACAATAAATTTGTAGATGAGAAGGCCATTTTGAAATGAAAAATTGAAATATTTAGTTCCAATAAGGACAAAACTGAATGTTTTGAACTTATTAAAACACTTTGTTTTGATATTTTTTCAAAAGAAAAAATTAATCAGATTTGACACATTTGTGAAGAAATTTTGATTTCAATAAATGTCATATTCTGATGGAAAATCTTTGCGATAGATTTTTTTTTGACCAGCACCACTAATAATCATCTGTAACAACTTCTATTGATGTGCTTATAACATGTCACTTATATTTATATTTCTTTAATAACCCTTTATAATGAAACTTTTTAAATAAAATTTGCCTACTATTTTTAATTTATAATTAAAACTTTGTTCTTGAACAGACACAGTGACACACTAAGTAGTCCTAAATAGACAAACAGATGGCAAGCATATATAGCTATATATATTGGCTCGGTCCTGATATATTCTTATGCAACTTTAAAACACCAAGTATCATCCTAAGAACTCAGTAGCACACAATGCTTAGGACATAATTGCCAGGTAAATACAGGAAGGCAGTAATGGCCAGCATCCTCTATTAAAGATTCATACCAGTATAAAACATGCATTTAAAATACAAGCCATATCTCTACTATTTAGTTACAAAAATAGGGTTAATTGTAGCCATACAACCCCAATCCTGTTCCCAGTGAACCAGATTCTGATACCCCTACTCACACAAAACAATAATTTACTTCATGAGTAGACCCACTGAAGTAATTGGCATTACCCATGGGGTAAACTGCAATTTAAAGTAAGGGTACCTGATTCTTCCGCAGCTAAGTCAATGGCAAAACTTCCTCCAATGGGAGCAGAACTTGGCTCTCAGTGCTTTATTTAAATAAGGTGTTGAGCCCCTTTAGCTAAAGTCAATGAGGGTAGAAGATGCTCAGCAATTCATGAGATCAGTCTCTTTCAATCCAGTTCTGCTCCCATGGAAGTGAATGACAAAATTCCAATCAATTTCCATGGTTCATCTCAGGAACTTGATACTCATCTTTTAACCATTACTACCAAGTTTGCACATTTCTTTTGACAAAGTAAGAATGTTTTCGTAGTAAGTGCTCTTACGTTGTACAAAGGAAAATAAATTAGAACATTAATGTAAAGGAAGATAATGGAAATATTTAACAAGTATCAGTTGTGCACTGTACTATAAATATTTGCCGGCATGTTTTACTGATTGCATTTAATAATATGTTTACATGCTTATGACAGCAATAAACTTCCAGAGGCGCAATTTTTAAAAGTAATTAGCTGCCAAAAGTTGCATATAGACACCTACTGGGACTCACTGATTCCCATTGAAGTCAACTTGCTTTGGAAACAGATGCATTTTCAGTTTTCTATAATATGACAATCACTTGCTTTTCAATATGCACTTTTCAGTTTTATAACACCTCTGATCTGAGGATCTCAAAGCACTTCACAAAAATTAATGAAGAAATTTCACAACATTCCTGTGGGGAAGGTAAAACATAACTATTAAATTTTCTACATAGAGTTCAAGAGCCCTCTTTGCTAAAATAAGGCTTTTTTTTTTAATCTGCTATGCTTGATGTCACGGAGCCCTATTCCCACTTCACATTTTGCAAGGCATCATTAGATTTGCTTCCCATTCAATTTTTGACATAATTTATTGAATGCTACAGCCTACTTTGGGATTTTTTAAAAATATTTCCTAGCCCTGAAGAGCAAATCCATTTTTCTGATAAATAATGTGTGATGACCCTATCGGCTAAATATCTTAATTCATCTGTGTGAAGAAGCCCTTCCCTGTAGATTCTTTCAGAATTCATGTATGGATTGCTCTGTATGTATTATCACCTGCAACAAAAATAGCTTTCACAATGCTTTACAAATAAGAAATATTTTGCAATTCTACAACTAGTGGGTGATAAATTCACAATATTATTACTATATTTCTCTTTTTCTCATGAATAGTCCACAGCATACAGTATGAAATAAGGTGCAATAGCTAACACACATTCCACCTCCTCCTCCTATCCCTCCATTTTCTGCATGGTGCTAAAGTACCCTTGTAAATCTAGCCAGAAAAAAATAGCTGCAACTATTTAGCAAATTCAAGTCAAATTCATGAATAGTTTTGAGGAAAAAACACATTTTTGTCAAATAAATTATTAGTCCAAAAACATTTACTCAGCTCTATTAACAACAGAAGTAACTGTGACACAGCATGACTAGAGGACAGCAGGAGAGTGTTAGAAGGGAGCCTTATTCCCTGTAGAGGAAAGAAAGTTTGCTATAGATTAATTAAAGCACCTGAAGCCAGTCACCTGATAAACCCCCCTGCTCCAATCAGGCAAGGGAAGGAGTTGAAGTAAAGGAGAGTTTGGAGAAGTGCTGTGGTGGGCTAAGATGATCAAGACCCTAGGTAAAGGGATAGCTGGTTTGTGCAGAGAGAGGGTAGGAAGCCCCACAAGCTGAAGGGCAGGAGAGGGAAGTAGCCCAGGGGAAGGAACTGCTAGTTCAAGCAGTTTACTGCTATCCCTGGGCTGGGACCCGGAGTAGAGGGTGGGCCTGGCTCCGGGTCCCTCCCTCTCCACTCTCCTCCTTTAGGACACTAGTTAGGCAGTTAATACACCAGTTCAGGGGCAAGAAATAGTGTCCTGAACCCTCCCCAAGAACAGAAAGTGTGAAACCCATCAAAGTAGTGCTGGCAATTTGCCACATAACCTAGTTACTTATTCTAAATATTGCTTACAAATGTACAATTATCCAAGCCAAAATGCATGTATTTGTCTCTGAATACTAAAATCTTTCTCATTTAACTGGAATTAGGAAGGGAAGGTAAAATTAGACAGTACCACAAAACAGCCCCAAATATGGGAGTAGACTGAAGTAAAAATTTAAAATAATTTTACATTTATATAGCATCTCACAGTACAAAGGTTTGTGGAATGCTTCATAAATATGTGTGTGTGTGTGTGTGTGTGTGTATAAACAACTGATTAATGTTCTTGGAACTTTACAGAATCTTTTTTTTTAATTCACAGTAAATCTGACAATTTTACAGCCAAACCTGTTTTTTTCAAACCAAAAGTTTATAGGGAGATTAAAGAAGGATTTTTATAATGAGAGATGTTTGAAGCCTTCATTATGGGGAAGCTACTGCCTCTATATAATAATTGTTACTAAGTTTCTACAGGCTGTGTTTCATAAGCTCCTGAAATAATTTATACAGCATGAGAGAACTGTAAATATCTTAAATAACGCATTACCTAGTCATCTGAGACAGTGTTTATTTATATAATATTGTGCTATGTCTTGGTTTCATTTCATTTCAGATATTAAGTCCTCCATTTCACACTACACACAGAAGTGATAGCCAAACAACACCTCCCTAGAACAGCCATTTTAAAGCATTATCATTGTAGAATGTTCTGTTTCATGTATAACTCTGATGAGAGTTTCTGAAATGCTTGGCCTTCTCCTGATTAATACTTTAATGTTATAACAGTATGCAGACAAGCAGTTACTAAAATGAATTCTCTGAGGTTTGTCACCCCACAGGCCTAAAGAGATACTAAAAGAAAATAAATGGATCTTGTTTAATATTGCAAGTTAGACTCCAAGGGTTACTTTTGCATACTATGCTGGAAGCATATGCAGGAGTCTCCCCAACAAGTAATCATATTTTGTGCTATCCATGTCTCCTCTTGAATATTTATCACTAATAAGTAAAGAGAATCAAGGCACTGCCTTCTTCCTGACAAAAAAGAACACAGACCCTGACTCTCATTTACATCTGGCAGCGTAAAGGGATCTTACAGTAGGTACAGATGTAATTAATGTTGAGCTAAAACCGAAGAGGTGATCTCTCTGTTCTACAGTTACACTCTAAAGTATCATTTACATATAGCTGAAACAGTACTGTCAGATGAAATAATTGATTTCCAAAATGCTGTATAAACTCCACATTAAGCTTCATCCTTAAACCAGTTTCTGTCTGGCCTTTAATTTTTATGATGTACAGTAACGTTTTCCATTGGTAAATCTGCACTTTGACCGTTCAAATACATTAAAAAGCTGTTTATATCAGGAAGACGTTCAAAGGATGAACGTCTTCCTGACAGGAATACCTGCAAAGCTTCTTTTCTTCTCAATATATAACAAGATTACATTTCATCAGCACATACCATTAGCACAGCTTTGTTATACTTGATCCTGTTCCTTAGCAACAATCACAGAGGGGGAAAAAAAGCAATTTGATACCAGATCATACCATCCACAATATTATCTAAACAGGACTATTATGCTTGGGAACTTTCTTCATGTTATCATTACATCACCATATTTCATTGAAGCAATTAAGCTCAACAGCTGAAGAGAGAGAAAACATGCAACTTCTCTCTGAAATATTAAGCTGACAATTTAAAGAAATGTGTATTAACTATTTAAAAGTCTTCATGATTCATGAGGTAGAGCTGACTGCCTTGGTGCACCTCTGAATCACAAACCTACACCATGCAGATACATATGAATGAACATGCCAATGGGATCTGGCTGTTAAATGGAGAGAGGCAAAAACTAAAATAGTTTTGGTTTTGCAAAAATAAAACTAGGGGTCATTTGAATTCAAGGGTAATTTTCACAAGCACCCGAGGACTAGGGGACCGATCTTTAAAGGTATTTAGGTGTCCAGTGAAATCAGAGGGAATTAGACACCTAGATGCTTTTGAACATTGCATTAATTGCCTAAATATCATTAAAAATCTGGCCCTATATCCACAAAGGGGACTCGTACTGCCTAACTCCTAGATACTCTGTCACCCAGCAGAATCCACACTCCTGAGTCAGGTGTAAAGGCTCCCCGTGCATTGTATGGGGAGAGTTAGGTGCCCCAAAAAGGGACTCATAGAAGCTTGAAAGCTAAGTAGGGAGCCACCTAAGCTACCCAAGAGAAATTCAAATATATTTAGGTACCTAACATCAAATTAGAGGGAGGCACTTCCCTTCATGCAGTATTTACAGCTGTGAACCCTCTCCTAGAGTTAGGCGCCTAAGCAAGGTCAGTCAGTTCTTCAGAGAAATCTGAGCAAGCATGTGTGCATATGCTAAAACTAAAAAAATGCAGGAACTAAAAAAAATGCATTTTGGTAGACAAAACACCAGTAGGGAAGAAGCAGCAGGGAACTTCCTTCAAGACAGATTCCATGTTGCCTATCTCAGGCAGGAAATAGGCTTATCTGGAGGTATCCTTCAGAAGAATCAATTTCAGAGTTCATTGGATTATAAAAGAGAGGGGACAAGAAACTCAAGTTATTTATCTTTCACCTAAGAAGACTAAAAGTACCAGCCCTCTGACTTTGGTGGACAGATTCTGACCCAGCCATCTTGGTCAGCCATCTTGCTAGAAATGTGGTGAGGATTTTACCTTGAACCAAGTCTACTTGTTACTTTTTAGTTCTAGAAAGCGTTTTACCTTTATTTCTCTTCCAGACATCTGACTTTAAGCCTTATACTTGTCCTCACTTAATCCCTCCTTCTGTGATTAAATAAACCTATTTTATTTTTAATTAAAATAATCCAGTGCTGTGTTTAAACTGAACCGTTTGGTAACTCTAGATTAACAATCTGTGGAATATTGACTCTTTAAAGGAGCAATGAACTTTAACATTCTTCTGATTGTTCCAGGTCAGAGTTGGATAGTTCAGAACACATGTTTTTGGGAAAAATTGGCACTGTGGACAGTGTGGAGTCAGTTTATCAGTTAACCAAGGCTGGTGGAGACCAGTGGAAATCTGTAATATCGCAGGTAGGTTCCAGGATCCAAAGTGTTGGACCATGGGTGCCCAATACATAGATAATAGAATGCACGCTTGTCGCTGGTACTGGTACCCAGACAGAGAGTCACAGTACCAAGGCATTGTGAGGCACTCAGGATTATAGGGTAAGAGGTGAGACAACTCTTCATTGGTCTGGATTGTATCCCAGATTGTGACAGCCCTTTATTGTGATAAATGCAAAAGTTATGCTTTCTTTTTGGAAACTGACTAAGAAAATACCTTTCTACTGTATTTCAGAAACAATTCACTGCCAGAGGCAAGAAAGCCATCTGGGATCAAACAGACAGGTTCATATGGAACAGAATGTAAGTTATTTTTTCTGTTTCAGACAGTCTTAAAATTTTTTTAAAAAAGGATTCAGACCCATAATCATCAAATCCCAGATCTGTTCAAATTTTTAAGGATTTTAAATTTTGTTGTCCATTGACTTGAAGCAATGGAGTACTAGGTGCTGTTACCAGGGTTCCTAAGCCATGGTGACAACTAAACCCTAGGCCAGGTCACAGCCCTCACCTGGGCCTCTTCTCAGCAGTGTCTGGGTGTTTCAGTACATCAGTCCTCATCAGAGGCTCAGAAGATTGTTCACACTTTCTAGGGTTTGGGTAGTGTCCTCTTCCCTTCCATAAAGCCGTGGACCCCAACTAGGCTCATGGGCTAATGTCAAAGAATAATTCCATCATCTGTGGTTCCACAACAGGTCCTCCCTTCCTTCAGGAAAGGGTCACCAGACATCAGTCCATTGAAAAGTCCTTGCATTTAGCCAACCCTTGCTCCAAAAGCTAAGGACTGGAGATATGGTTTCCTCACTGGTCTTCTACCAACTCAACTGGGTTTCTTCCTTTTTAAGCTCCTCCGTCCAATTCTGACATCTCCCTCAGATATGGCATGGCAGGGCCACTTGAGCCTACATCAGCTCACTAACCTGTGTTACCCAGTGTGGGATTTGTATACCCCATCACACACCCTCCCTCTTGGGGTGGTGTCTGCAGGAACTGGGACCAGCTGTCTGGCCTCCCCATTCCTTGAGGGTAGGAGAAGAAATCTGCTTTTTGCTGAGCCTTTTCAGATCTTTCCTGTACTTGGAAGGTCTATGGCTGGAGAGAGCAATAACAACACATAAACCAAGGATTCATATTTGTTCATGGCACTTAACCACCTTAGGAAGGCATGATCAGTGACCAGTTTCTCAGATATTACCTCCATGGAAATCTATTCAGAGTCCACTGTCCATTTCACCACCAGGCCTTCCTTTTCTATCACCAAATACACTACCTTCCAACAGCTTCTCTGTTTATTTCCTGAGACAAAACTGCCCATAGTCCCACTTCCAAGGCATCAGTCTGCAAAATGAATTCTTTCGAAAAGTCTGGGTGGAACAGGGCAGCCAGGTAGTTTTCTATCAACTGAATTGTATCAACTAGAGTCTCAGGCCAGTGTTAGAGCATGCAGTTCCTATCCCCAGATCAAGGTATGTGGGTGAACTGAGCTACCATGAGAGGCTCTGCCACCTCGACTCCAATCTGAGTGTCCAGCTTTAAGCACCACTAGCACACGTCTCTCAATTTCTGGGCAACCACATGTGGTATTTTTACTTCAGAACTGATTCAGAAGGTCTCCTTCATGTTGTCAAGGTAGTTGAGTATACTTGCTTTCACATGGGAGTAGTATTGCGCTGCCCTATGTCCATACCTTAGTACGCAGCCTGTGCGGGACTTGTCATGAAAGGGACCAATGGGATGGTCCACTGCTCAGGAGGCCACTGGGAGGCCGTCATCCCTCACTTGAATATTGCCAAGAAAACCTCCGGGTCATCCTTGGGGACCATTTTAGTGAGTTTCACTTGCACACTCATAGTTGCTGGGCCCAGGCCTACACATTTGGACAGGAAACCCCAGGGGTCCCTGAGGCTGCAAGAAGGCCATGCCTGTTGGACCAGCCTTGGCTGCTGTTTCTGACGTTGTGTTTCTAAATCGCACTAAATGGACACAAATCAGACGTCAAGAATTATAACATTCAAAAACCAGTCGGAGAACACTTCAATCTCTCCGGTCACTCGATTACAGACCTCAGAGTGGCTATCCTTCAACAAAAAAACTTCAGAAACAGACTCCAACGAGAGACTGCTGAATTGGAATTAATTTGCAAACTGGATACAATTAACTTAGGCTTGAATAGAGACTGGGAGCGGATGAGTCATTACATAAAGTAAAACAATTTTCCCATGTTATTTCTCCCCCCCCCCACTGTTCCTCAGACGTTCTTGCTAACTGCTGGAAATGGCCCACCTTGATTATCACTACAAAAGGTTTTCCTCCTTTCCCCCCTCCTTCCTGCTGGTAATAGCTCATCTTAAGTGATCACTCTCCTTACTCTAAGAAAAGGAGTACTTGTGGCACCTTAGAGACTAACAAATTTATTTGAGCATAAGCTTTCATGAGCTACAGCTCACTTCATCGGATGCATTTGGTGGAAAATACAGAGGGGAGATTTATATACACACACAGAGAACATGAAACAATGGGTTTTATCATACACACTGTAAGGAGAGTGATCACTTAAGATGAGCCATCACCAGCAGCGGGGGGGGAAAGGAGAAAAACCTTTCACCGTGACAAGGTAAAAGGTTTTCCTCCTTTCCCCCCCCGCTGCTGGTGATGGCTCATCTTAAGTGATCACTCTCCTTACAGTGTGTATGATAAAACCCATTGTTTCATGTTCTCTGTGTGTGTATATAAATCTCCCCTCTGTATTTTCCACCAAATGCATCCGATGAAGTGAGCTGTAGCTCATGAAAGCTTATGCTCAAATAAATTTGTTAGTCTCTGAGGTTCCACAAGTACTCCTTTTCTTTTTTACTAAAACGCAGACCAATTTTTGCTACTGGAGCAAATGGCTGCCCAGGAGTTGCTGCTTCTACTGCTACTGGGCTACCTGTTACTACTACTGGTTTTCGGTAACCCATTTTAGAAGATGCTCCATATCCATATTGCCACTGTCCTACCACCCCATGCCCTTAAGCCTAGCATTCAACTGTCTGGGTCAGACAATCCTCCCACTTCTCTGGGGTGGGTAAGATTGCCCTCATTCTCCATCATGTTGTTACCAGGGTTCCTGTGTCAGGGTGTCTCTGGGCTGGGTTCCAGCATTCTCTAGGCCTCTGCTCCACAGTGTTCAGATGTTTCAGCATGTCAGTCTGGTCTTAAGAAGTGTCAACCCTACAGCTGAGCCCTGGATAGTCTTCCCCTTGTGGGGTTTTTCAGTAACCACAGACAAAACATCCCACAGGTGGGTAGGAGTCTTCTTCCCTCAGAGGTTTTATGTAAAGCCATGGGCCCTGACTAGGTTCACGGGCTAGTGTTCCATCCTAAGTGGATACAAACAGGTCCTCCTTTCCTTGAGGGAGGGGTTTCTAGGCAGTAGTCAGCTGAGAAATCCCTGCATTTAGCCAGGCCATACTCCATGAGCTAAGGACTGGAGATCTGCTCTCCTTGTTGCTCTGCCACCAACTGAGCAGGGTTTCTCCCTTTGAATAGCCTCCCTCTAATTTGGACAGATCCTGCAGGGCAGAATCGCCTGAGCCCATATTAGCCTGGGTTGCCCAGTATGGGGTTATATTCCCCAACCCAGTTCTAATAACAGCTCTGATTTTTGTCTTGCTGTGTGGCTATGGGCAAGTCACCTATAACCAAATTTTCAGAAGTAGCCATTGATTTTGTTTGCATCAATTATTGGATGACCAACTTACAATATTAAGGATAATATTGTAAGTTGGTCATCCAATAATTGATGCAAACAAAATCAATGGCTACTTCTGAAAATTTGGTTACAGGTGATACCTGTTTCAGGTTGATCCCATTTCAGAGGTACCTGCTTCCCTGCCCAGTCTTGCTCTCTAATGGTGAAGTCAGTGACTGATGCTGTGACTCAGCTAAGTCTTATTAGTCTCAACTTGAGGATTCAGCAGCTTTGTTGACTCCCATCATAGGATCACTGTTGGCTTTCTCATTCCAGTGACTTTACTTTCCACTTCCTCTTTGTGATCTTGATGGTAAATTCTTTGATATTTATAATTTTAAGGAGGTCTCTTCAGCTAAGTGAAATGACTAGCTCCTTACAGCTTTCATATAACTATATTAGTAGCAGTAGGATTATGATGCATTTTATGATAAATGACACTGGAGATAGTCATATTTTCTGCTGTGAACTCACAATAATCCTCTTTCTATTATTATTAATTTGTACTTCAACAGCACATATGAACCCAGTTTTGGACCAGCACCCCATTCTGCTAGGTGCTGTACACACACAGAGCAAAAAGATGCCTCCCTAGAGCTTGCAGTCTGTGTAAGTCAAGGGACAATGGGTAGATACAGAAGGACAGATGGGGAAGCACAAGGAAACAAGGAGATTATAATGGTCAGCATGAAAGGCTATGGTTTTAGTACACCAACTGCTTAGCTGATGGCTAGAGTACAGTGCATTAACAAGTTTGTGCCAGGATATTAGAGAGACAAGATGGGATCTTGCATTTACTCAGTAAGAAGATGATGTCACTGATAAGTTCTGTCAAAAGATAATACCTTGCCTCTAACCAATGTCAAGTCTTGTGTAGACATCACAGTAATGGAGAGGTTGCCGACGGGACTTGAAGGAGGACAATGATGTGGCTTTGTGTGTTTACAGGGAGCTCCTCCCAAATGAATGGAGCAGCATGGGAAAAAGCATGAAGGGACTTGTTTGAATATTTAACAAGTGGGTAATGAAGGCTGGTATCATGGACTGACTGGACCTCTCACTAGTGAACCAGAAATAAATTGAGTGGGGATAGACCATGAAGAGCCTTGAAATTCAAGACAAGTAGCGTATGTTTGATGCAATGGAGAAAGGGGAATCAATGAAATGACACAAAGAGGGGGCTGACATGGTCAAAGTGACAGTCAAGACAAACGATCTTTGCCGCAGAATTTCTAAACAAATAAATTCAACTAGTGCAACTATTTTTATTTTCTATGTGCCACCATCAACTCTGAGCTAATATTTATGGATACTTCCATCTGTATGTCTATATTCTCAGTTCGTGTAAATCAACATAGTTCCATTGACTTCATAGAGCTATGCCACTTTACACGAGTTAAGAATCTCACCCTTTAGTTAAAGCAAGCTATCTCCACTCAGCTAACCTGTTTAGTTCTGTTGGGTGTATTATAGTCTATCACATGGAATAGAAAATCTATGACATCAGCTTTTTTCCTCTCAAATGAACCCCCTGACTTTCTTACACTATAGAAAAGAAGTGTGAGATGTGAACAAAGTTGCTAGAGGGAAACCCTAGCAAATGAGTGTTCAGTGAAAAATGTGAGGTAAGTCGTGCATTGGGAAGTACCCTGTGAACTTCACCAAATGGCACCTGAAAGAACTGAAAACCTCAGTACATTGATTAGACCAGCCAGCTTCAATGAGGGCTCCAAGTATACACAGCATTCTACCTTCTGAAAGTTAGTTAAAGGCTATAAACAAATTAAAACAGATTGATGTTCTCACTCAATTGCTTATTGCCTCTAATGTCTAAAATTTGTGTACAGAATACTTGTGTTTAACACTGTGTAGGTGTCTACACAGGGATTACATAGAAGTTGTTTATTTATTTTATTATTGCTGCAATCTCTGTCCCCAAATTACTTGTTATAAATTTATGAACACAGCTGGTGTTCTGTATAAGCCACAAGGCATTTGTGTAAACTACAGTGAACAGGTACAGTATTTACAGTTCTCAAGAGCATGTGGTATGGTACTTGTTTTCAAATTCTTCTAAAACATCTGCAAGCTACAATTAAAAAAAAAAGTAAGGAGAGTCTACAACATATCAATTCAATCAGCAAATGCTGACTATTAGGAATTTCCTTTCTGCTATGCGCTGACTAGATTATAGTCATTTATTTTAACTGTCAGGTAAGGGAAAAAGCAGATTAGATTAAAGTTATCCCAATGATTCAGATGTTTCAAGATTTCTTTTTAAGCAAAAAGCTAAACTGAAGGACAAATGAAAATTTTCTGCACTAGGCAGTATTGTCTAGTAGTTGTAACGGGACAGGGAATAACATAATCCAACTCTTCAGTAGGAACAGGTGACACTACCCACTTAGTACATGAAAAAATGTGTTTAGTATCTGAAGAAATTACTTGAAAAATGACTGCCTGAAAAAGCACCGAATGTTGTTTTATCCCACTCAGAGCCACTGATATGACATAAACCAGTGTCATGTGCATCTAGCATTTAATACTGAAGATTCCTAACCGAAGTCCATGTTTGCTAACGAGGTTGTTTCATGGTGTATTTAATCAAAATGATCGAAAATTGGAGAAGCTAAAAACCACAGGAGACAAGACAGTAGGATTCAGTATGTTGTCAGTTTTAAAGAAGACTGCACTTCTGACCAGCCAGATGAATATCAATCATGTGGTTTTAGATAGGTAGAGGGAAGAATCTTTGTAACTGGTTAACGCTGGGAAAAGCAAATTGCTTGGTAATTGTATCAGTATTTAAAAGCAGTTGCAAGGGGAAAAACAGTAATTAACATACAAATAGGGTTTAGAGAGTGGCTGGAGATGGACAGTCTTAACTATAGTGATGAATTTCTTTTTCCTGGATATTCGTCCTAACCTATTTTAATGTTGGCAAATGTCATGCAGCACACCAAAAGGTTTCTGTTGTTGTTTTGCTTTGTTTTAAGGGGCAGGATGAGGGTCTTTTTTTTTTTTTTTTAACATTCATAGATTCTGAAGCCAGGAGGAATTCTTGTGGAAAATGGATTTTATATTTTACTTGGTAGGTAGGATTTTCACAGTAGACTCCCACAGATGTGAGACACAGAGAAAAGGAAGTCTGTTCACCAAGAAGGTATATTGTTAAGAAGAGTGAAATCTGATGGTCGGAAAATCATTGCACTGCATAACACAAACTAGAATAAAGCTATGGCAAAAGGAAAAGCAGACACTTATTATTGGTAAAGCACCATAAGTGATTAATATATTCATAGATTTTAAGGCCAGAAGGGACCATTAGATCATCTAGTCTCACCTCCTATATAACACAGGCCAAAGAATTTTAACCCGTTACTGCTGTATTGAGCCCAATAGCTTGTGTTTTACTAATACCTAACTTATGTTGAACTAAAAGCATATCTTCCAGAAAGACGTCCACTCTTGATTTGCAGACATCAAGAGATTGAAAATCCATTTCTTCCCTTGGTAGTTTGCTCTGATGTTTAATCACCCTAATTATTAAAAAAAATTGACTTAAGTGTATTCAGTCCTGTAAAAAACATGGATGATATCTGCCCTGAGAACCATATAGTATTGTTGGGGATGATTTCTAGAGTGGCATAAGAAGATACCAATGATTTCTTTCTATGGTATACACCATTTATCCTCTAACATATCTGTACACAACCCCAATTCTCACATACAACAAACATTGCTAATAATCCTTCCTTGAAGCATCAAATATTTGGTTAATGACAGAACTCTTATTTTTCTTCTTAGAGCATGCTGATTTTTGATTCTCAAAAATGTGTTCCTTAACCTTAGGAAAACTGGACTTTGCATTTATTTCATTCTGTGGCTATCACAATTCAAGAAATGTTGAAGGTGAAATGCACATTTATTATTTTTAAAAGCTACAACTTTAAGGGTTGCACGAATGCCCTGGAGAGGTTAAGCAGGATGTTTCAGCAGTTTTTAAAGCTTGCTGCCTTCTGTTATACTTTGGGTCTAACGTGCAGAAACTCAGTGATCACTAGCTCCAACTTGATGTGAAGCTCTATCATTGAAATTTTACACCCACCATTGAAAAAAACTGGAGCCTGCCTAGAGGAGATTGACTCCTCCTTAACCCCATCCTCTAATATTTCATTTTAAAAAAGTAGTATTGATTTATATCGTAATCAGTATAAAATATATTAACTTGTGGGGGAGGAGGAATAATCTTCTTTTTCTTCCTTTCCTCTACACATACACATTCTTGCAGCTTCTGGTTTTGCGCAACAAATCAGTATTTGGCTTTTGTGAATCAGAGTTTACTATTTTAAAGCAACAGGAAGAATCAGTAAGTTTTAAACTTCTCTCTCTGGGTGTCTGCTAGAGAATGTTTCTGAAAAATGCTGAGACCAACAGAACAGAATAAGTCCTTGCTTATTTGGAATAAAATACAGAATGCATTTCTTTTTGCATGCTAATCTGTCATTCTGTTTCGGAAAGGTGGTACTATGGATGGTAGAGCACTTTCTCAATTCTCAGAGTTGATTATGTTGGTAATGAGAGTTGGGAAAGCAAGATTTACCTACATAATTTACTATCTGTGTCTTGCATACAGTACATTGATGCCATCTACAAATGTGAGTAAATTCACTTCAAAATGTAGCTTTCAAACTGAATATTCCTTACTGGATCTTTATATTTTTATTTCAGTGTTTGTGAATAGCATAGTAACAGTTTAGTCAGTGTGGGCCTGACCCAGCTCCTTTGTAGCTGAGTGAAAAAGCCCTCATTCTCATGGATTTCAGTGGGTATTGGATGAGGCCTTGGGCTAGGTTTATCAACCCCATATCAATTTGCAAAGATTTAAATTTTTTCCTAGATCAATTTACTCAAATCGAGCAAGCTACAGAACTTGTTGGAAATCTTCATGTCAAAAATTTTAAAAACCTGGAATTTGCTCAGCCTTTGTTGTGATTCTTGTGGACCCCATGACCATCACTTTCAAACTAAATGACAAATGATTAATCTGGCACAATGGGGAGGGAGGGACAATGAGAAGGGAGGAGGGGGATAGAGAGAGACGCCATAAGCTCTAGCTTTTACTATTTCTGATTTTTTTTGCTATGTCTAGAGTAGTAATATTGACAAGCACACAGGCAAACTAGGAAGTACCTGTTTTAATTCAGCTGCATGAATGGGAAAACAAAAATTTCTCTGAAGTGCATGTGAAGCTGTTAGTTCAGCATGGGATTAGAGAGAACTCTACCCAAGCCTTCAGCTAACTGCAGAATAACTAAGGCTGCGACTCTTTCACAAAGGTCACGGATTCCATGAATTTATGTGACCTCTGTGACTTCTGCAGCAGCTGGTGTGACTGACCCCAGGGCCACCCAAGCAGCTGGGACCGCTGCTCGGGCAGCCCCAGGCAGCTGGCCCTGGGCACTGCCCTGGAGCAGCAGTCCAGGAGCAGCAGTGGCAGGGCCCAGAGTGTGTCTCTTCTCCCCGTTTTTCCCCCCCGATCAGCAGTGTTCTCCAGAACTGCCTCCCCCCTCGAGCAGCAGTGCCCTGAAAGTGCATGCCCTGCCCCCAGCACCTAAAATTTAGTTAGGGGTAGTTTTAGTAACAGTCATGGACTGGTAACCAGACATGAATTTTGGTTATTGACCGTGACCTGTCCATGACTTTAACTAAAAATACCCATGACTAAATCATAGCCTTAAGAATAACCACCCACTAACACCATTTAAATCTTCAAGATAAACTGGCAGTGCTCCTACCTTATCTGGCAAATTCAGAGAAGATTAACACAATAATATGCCCTGAAAATCCAAGGCATATTCCTACCTCACTTACATTCACCACTCATTTGACTCCATGAAAGCTTCCTTTCAGACACATTTAACTCCACTTAAGATCAGCTTAAAGTATAGTTTTATTTTAATTTTCACACTTTCCACTTTGGACGGTACTCAAGGTTGTTTGATAGCTCCCCTCACCTTTGCTAGATTTTTGGGAGGCGAAATCTACAGTGCCTAATGCTGTTACCTCTAATTATTGCAATCAATGTGCAGAATAAATTTTGTTATGTGCATCAATATCAAGGTAATGTGCAGATGTGCACTACCAGTAGAAACAAAAAACTAGATATAATACTTATTTTTTAAAAAGTTACCATAGGTGTGGAAGAGGAAGAAAGAATATGAAAACAAGGGATTAAAAAGTGCTGATGCTCACCTCACAGGACAGCCTAAGTGGGGAAAGTGAACTGGATGCAGGGAGCCAAGGTGTTCAGTGTGCTGAGGGGACTCCATGAGGGAGATTGTGTGTATTACAGAAAGAGGGTGTATGTGAGTGTGTGTGTGTGCGCGTGCACCTGAGTGGGTGAGTGCACTGTCTCTAAGAAAAAAGAATGATGAGTACTTGTGGCACCTTAGAGACTAAAAAGTTTATTTGAGCATAAGCTTTCATGGGCTAAAACCCACTTCATCGAATGCATGCAGTGGAAAATACAGTAGGAAGATATATATAAACAGAGAGAACATGAAAAATGGGTGTTGCCATACCCACTATAACAAGAGTGATCAGTTAAGGTGAGCTTTTATCAGCAGGAGAAAAAAAACCTTTTGTAGTGATAATCAGAATGGCCCATTTCCCACAGTTGACAAGAAGGTGTGAGAAACAGTAGCGGGGAAAAATAAGCATGGAGAAATAGTTTTACTTTGTTTAATGACCCATCCACTCCTAGTCTTTATTCAAGCCTAAGGTAATGATGTCCAGTTTGCAAATTAATTGCAGTTCAGCAAATACTCACCAGCAACTACACAACAAAAACACTAACCCAGGAAGCAAACCTTGCAACAAAGCCCGTGCCAACTGTGTCCACATATCTATTCAGGGGACACCATCATAGGGCCTAATCACATCAGCCACACTATCAGAGGCTCATTCACCTGCACATCTACAAATGTGATATCCCATTGTGTGCCAACAATGCCCCTCTGCCATGTACATTGGCCAAACCGGACAGTCTCTATGTAAAAGAATAAATGGACACAAATCAGATGTCAAGAATTATAACATTCAAAAACGAGTCGGAGAACACTTCAAACTCCCTGTTGCTGAATTGGAATTAAGTTTAAAATTATTTAGATAAGCTAGATATCTTCATGTCACCAGGGCCTGATGAAATAAAACTTAGATACTCAAGGAGCTGACTGAGAAGATCTGAGCCATTAGCAATTAACTTTGAAAACTTGTGGAAGATCGGAGAGATTCCAGAGGACTGGAAAAGGGCAAATATAGTGCCAATCTATAAAAGGGGGAATAAGGACAACCTGGGGAATTACAGACCCATCAGATTAACTTCAGTACCCGGAAAGAGAATGGAGAAAATAATTAAGCATTCAATTTGCAAACACCTAGAAGATAATAAGGTGATAAGTAACAGTCAGCATGGATTTGTCAAGAATAAATTGTGTCAAATCAACCTAATAACTTTCTTTGACAGGGTAATAAGCCTTGTGGATAGGGGGAAGCGGTTGAAGCAGTATATCTTGATTTTAGTAAGGATTTTGATACTGTCTTGCATGGCCTTCTCATAAACAAACTAGGGATATACAACCTAAATGGAGCCACTATAAGGTGGGTGTATATCTGGTTGGACAACCTTCCCAGAGAGTAGTTTTAAGTGGTTCATTCTCAAGCTGGAAGGTCATATTGAGTGGAGTCCAACAGGGATCAGTTCTGGGTCCAGTTCTGTTCAATATCTTTGTCAGTGATTTAGATAATGGCATAGAGAGTATACTTATGAAGGTTGCAGATGATACCAAGCTGGGAAGGTTTGCAAGTGTTTTGGAGGATAGGATTAAAATTCAGAATTATCTGGACAAACTGGAGAAATGGTCTGAAGTAAACAGGATGAAATTCAATAATGCAAAGTACTCCACTTAGGAAGGAACAATCAGTTGTACACATAGAAAATGGGAAATGGCTGTGTTAGGAAGGAGTACTGTCAAAAGGGATCTGGGGGTCACAGTGGATCACAAGCTAAATATAAATCAACAGTGTGACACTATTGCAAAAAAAAACAAGCAAACATCATTCTGGGATGTTTTAGCAGGAGCGTTGTAAGCAAGACATGAGAAATAATTCTTCCATTCTACTCTGCACTGATTAGACCTCAGCTGGAATATTGTGTCCAGTTCTTAGCGCCACATTTTAGGAAAGATGTGGAAGAATTGGAAACAGTCCAGAGAAGAGCAACAAAAATTATTAATGTTCCAGAAAAACATGATCTATGAGGGAAGGTTGAAAAAAATGGGTTTGTCTAGTCTGGAGGAGGGAAGACTGTGAGGGTACATGATAACTGTTTTCATATACATAAACCGTTGTTACAAGGAGGAGGGAGAAAACTGTTCTCCTTAACCTCTGAGGATAGGACAAGAAGCAGTGGGCTTAAATTGCAGCCAGGGTACTTTAGATTAAACATTAGGAATAACTTCCTAACTCTCAGGGTAGTTAAGCACTGGAATAAATTGCCTAGGGAGGTTGTGGAGATTTTTAAGAGGTTAGAAAAACACCTGTCAGGGATGGTCTAGATAATACTTAGTCCTGCCTTGGGTGTAGAGGACTGGACTAGAAGACTTCTCGAAGTTTCTTCCAGTCCTATAATTCTATGATTGATTAAAGATACAGAAAAGAATGAAATAACAGTTACAACATTTGAAATATAAAGTACTACCTAAAGCTTTTATTTTAACAAGATCCCTTGTTTCATTTCCATTTAGCTGCAGAGTCTTTAGAAGGGAAAAAAGCCCTCTTGTTTGACAGTTTTGGGTTTCTTTGTGTTTTGTTTTTTTTTAAAGATAGCAGTAACATTACTTTTGGGGAAAAAAGAAGAAGGTAGTTAAGCTGGGCTGGATCTGTTATTGTTGCTGTTTTTACTGACAACTGATCCTGCTTCCTTTAAAACAAACAAGATGAACATATACATACAAAAGGGGAGATAAAAGAATAGCAAAGACAGAAAATGCTTGTTTGTTTGCGGAGGGGTGGGGGAGTTGTATGGCTTGTGTTATCAAGACATTAGACTAAATGATCACAGTGGTTCCTTCTGGCCTTGGAATATATTAAGCTGTCTCTGGTGTTGACTCTCACTTAGAACTTCACTGCGGACAAACACAGGCATAACACACAGTCTTAGCCAAGACCTGGCAAACTTGTACCAGCATCAAGCTGTTTAGGGCATTGCTTTTAGCTTCTTCTTTCTGGTTACTGCTTCCATCACTGTTGCAAAATACACAGTTTTGGCTGACTAAACCAGACTTTTATTAGACAGAAGGAAAAAGGAGAGTGATAGAAAAGAGAAAAATAGAATTGGGAAGAAAAAGAACACATAAGGTGTGTGGCAGGGGGAGGGTGTGATTTAGTTGGAGCTGGTGTCATTTGGGTCACTCTCTCTCTCTGGTCTGGTCTGGTCAGAACATCTCTCAGGATTAGGATGAAGGCAGTCCGGGGTCACAAGAGACTATGGAGGTAGCACCCATGCCAGCGAAGCTCACTCCTTCCCTTCTCTTGTCTTTTAGTCAGCCAGCACTGTGGTAGCCATCTACCCCCCCCCCCCCCACACACACACACCCTGGCTTCAACATTTCTTTTTGAGGACTCCAAAAGAGAGTGAGGAATGAAATAGCCCATCTCCTTATTTTTTCCACCTGATTTCTGACAAAGCAATTTTCATTTGCTGATGTTTTCTGTATTGATCAGGCATATTTTAACATAGTCCTTGAATTATTAGTAGGTCTTTTTGTTTGGACTAATTCAGTCTCTGTCTTCCTTTTGTATCTTTTCCCACCAGCATTTATTATTATAGGTTATTGTGACATTTTATTAAATTTTCACTAACTTTTTACAGTTGAGCTTACAATTATGGTATATTTATAGGCCCAATTATTGCAACTGACCCTAATGCCTCTGGATAAGAAGGTTCCTGGAGCAGGGGTTGCACTTACAGCTTGGGTATGGAGAACTGTGTGTGCAAAGGGTAAATATATATAGGTAGCAACTGAGTCTCCTACAAACCAGAGCCACAGGGATGAGATGGAGGTGCATGTCCCAAAAGGCAGTTCCTGAATACATTATGCCTTGTAAAGTATAATACCTCAAAAGCAAACTGAGGACCGATGGGGGGGCCTAATCTTATTAAATAGGTGTAAGGAACATTCTCTGTAAGATAGCCATGTTAGGGCAGAGAGTTAATGGGTATGACACTGACCTGCAACAGTTTCTCTTTTGGTGTTGCTTACACTGCTGTTCCACTCCTGTCCTGTGCTCCCTCAAGTGCAGTGATCCAGAGGATAACTAATCCTTGTACCCATGAGCTTCTGGAAAGGAGGGGCTCACTGCAACTTCTCCCATTTTAGTGCACCTATACAGTCGAAGGCAATACTTAGGCCATAACATAGTTAGATATCACTATTCCCAGATGTTACATATCTGAATATTATGAAGAAATTTGGTCATTTCTTAGAGTCCCATTTATAATGTACATTTCAGTCAGAGGAAATATGGGTAATTTCTCCCCCTTCCCCCCTCCTCCCCCACAGCTAAGAAAGATGGCAAACTTTCCAAGTTTGGACAATTTTGCGGGAAACATTTTCTGGATAGGTGTGCATGTGACTAATATTTGTATGAAATATCAAGGGTATTCACCTGGGCAGGTGTTACACTGAAAGAAAATGTGAACATAGCTGTCAAGCTGTGAAGTGAGCTGTAGCTCACGAAAGCTTATGCTCTAATAAATTTGTTAGTCTCTAAGGTGCCACAAGTACTCCTTTTCTTTTTGCGAACCATCAGACTGTGGAGAAACAAGCAAATAAGTCAGAAACTGTTCAATGTTCTAGCCCACAAGATAAATTCAAAGCAACTAGGATGTTTTCACTGAGGTAAACAAAGTCACTCAAATGATGTATGTTTGTATAAAAATTCAGTATGTCACAAATGTCAGCTGATTGGACACATTAACTGGACAAACAGAAAGAAAAAACATCACAGAAAATAAACAGGAGAAATCTATAGTTTATGAAAAAGCAAACTGAAAAAATATTCTATATTTAGACGAGAGAGAAGAAATTGCAGAGGAAAGGGGTTCAGAACAGAGCACTGGACTGTCCATTTGCACCACAACAACTGTAAAATCAAAAAGAACATCCAGAAATTGACTGAAGTTGAAACAGAAAATCAACCTTTGGTTATGAAACGGGACACAAATACAATGCCTTCTTGCTACCCATGTGATTATATAGGAGAAAGTTTAAGTAACTATATCTTCCAGATCCAGATTCCAAGTATAAATCTTTTACTGGTTAAACAGTGCCTATGGCTAGAAAACTAGATGTGGTAGTGATTTAAGACACTCAAATGACCACGGTTGCCAGTAATATTTAAACCAGGGATCAAGATCAGCCCTATTAGGCAGAAACTGCCTATACTAGTTAAATATGAAAGATGACCTGGAGAAACTGGTATCAAAATATCACCTTTCACAATTAACCGGGTATTGCACCACACATGCAGATTACCTGGAAATGCACCTAAATACCAGAAAACGTCAGGTGGCTGCAAAAGTAGATTTTAATGAAAGGTGATTATTCCAAACGAGCTCTATTAATTGCACATATCCTAAAACTAGACATATCCATAGAGTGATGTAGCTGCTATGAAGTGACCATAACCAGAACTCTTCACCAAAACAGATACATATACAAGTAACTGGGATACCTAAGTTCTCAAAGCTAGACATCTCCCAAGCATATTACTATGAGAGATCACTTTACCACAAACATTCAATTAGGTTTAAAATCATTATAGGAAATTATTGTTGTGTAGCTTTGTCACCAGCTATGTTCCAGTCATGAGTGAATAAGCTTCTTCAAGGTCTTCAAGCTAGATGTTATATAGACTGAATAATTGGAAAAAAAAACACATTCCAAACACTACCAAAGTTTGAAAGGTGTCTTAAACCATTTAGATGAATGTGAAACAATACTGTAAAAGTTTGAATGTGTTTTATGAAATCTTCTGTTGAATATCTTTGATTCTAAATTTTGAAGGAAATTGCCATTAGTGAAAGCTGCTTAAGTCTTCCACACCCACACACCCCAAAAAAGAATGAGAAAAAGTTTCAGTTATTTCTTTCAGACTTGCAAAATACTACAGAAAACAGGTTCATAACATGTCTACAGATAAATCCTCTGAAAAACTATTACCAAAAAAATTCATGTGTAAGTAGATAGGCTGTGGGTTTTTTTAAACAAAAACAAAACAAAACAAAACGGGTATGCTTTGATCCTGGAAGGGTAGGAGGGGTGGTGGAGGAAATTAAAATAAATACATACAATCAAGAACTCTTGCCACAGATGATTCTCCTTTTTTATTTGGAAGCCTTGATGTTTATTTTGATCAGTGGGGGGAGGGGCACTCTATAGTACTGCTGTTCACAAAACAGAATTACCTTTTGTTGGAGGATTTGGATATTTTGAAATTGGTTTTCATTCCAATGTGGAAAGAAAACAAACAATTTAATATTTATCTGCAAAAGGGAATGAAGCCCCAGACCCTGAAAGCCCTACTCCGTGGCAAATTGACAAGCAAGATGTAGCAGAGTCGGAGACCCCAGGAGCTTAAAAGCCACGGCTTCCAGCCCCTGAGCATCCTATTAGACCACAAGGCAGGGTGCTGAAGAGCTGGGATCCCAGGCTTTAAAGGAACCAGGCTGGTGAAGTGGAGAGAAACCAGGCAGATTTCAGTCAGTAAGAGGTGCCTGAGTTCTGTCCCAACTTCATGGAAACTGGACAGACTCTGCAAAATATTTCGATTTTGATGATGGACAAATGTTCTATCAGAGAATTTTTACCAACTCTACTCTAGAGTATATACAACAAAAACCTTAGCACCAACTGAGCAAAATTACCTCTTGATTGAAAAGGTGTTTTTAGCTATCATTTACAGAGTAGAAAAATTTCACAAGTACCTTTGCAGCCAACAATTTAAACTAATCACATATCTGAGTCCAGGACTGAGAAAAGAATTCCAATTTTAGCTTGGTCTTAGGTCGCAGTAGATGAGGTCTAGGTTGGATATTAGGAAAAACTATTTCATTAGGAGGGTGGTGAAGCACTGGAATGGATTACCTAGGGGGAATCTCCATCCAAAGAGGTTTTTAAGGCCTGGCTTGACAAAGCCCTGATTGGGATGATTTAGTTGAGGTGGGTCCTACTTTGAGCAGGGGGTTAAGACTAGATGATCTCCTGAGGTCTCTTCCAGCCCTAATCTTTTATGTTTCTATAATTCTATGATTTCAGGATATGGTAAAGTAATAATTACTTTTTAAAAAGTAGAGTACCCCATGTATAATATGATTTTTCAGGCATACACATTTTTCAAGATGCTGCACATCCAAATTCCCAACCTCCCTCTGCCCAATCCAGTGAACCCTACTTAAGCATGTACTTAATTTTGCATATGTGAGTAATCCCTCCCCTAGTCAGCAACGAATCTAATGTATTTAGGCACCTCGAGATGAAGAAAGGCCACAGTGGGATTTTCAAAAGCACCTATTCAGGTTAAGTGCCTAACTTCCACTGCTTTCAATAGACTGAATGGGAATAGTGCCTATCTTCATTTTGAGGTGCCTAAATGTCTTTGGAAATCTGGCCCCTCAGCATCTCTTTAAGATTAATAGAAGTGAAGGTGGATTAGGCACTGCAATAATATTATTCTGAGTATTTACACTACAGATGTAGATATGTGAATGCAACTGTCTTAAAAAGGCAACATTGAGCATGTCAAAACAATCATAATACAATTTATATTAGAGTTCATATTCCAGCTCAGTTCATGGCTGAAAACTGCCGGACAAAACCCAGACATTATCCCTCAATATTTCTTTCTGTGAATTATTTAAAAAGGACATTGTCAAACTTTTCAGACACAAATTTAATTTGCCTTAAAACTGATGTAACAAGATGGAATTAAAAATGATTTGGTAGTTAAGGCACTGCCCTAGAAGTCAGGAGACCTGAACTTAATTCACAATTCTGCTTCAGGCTCTCTGTTTGACTTCAGGCAAAACACTTCATCTCTCTGTGCGTCAGTTCTGCATTTGTAAAATGGAGATAACACCTCCCGTCCTCTCACTGGGATATTGTGAATTAATCTGAGGACATAAGGCTCTAAGATCCCACAAATAAAGGTGCCATATAAAACCCTAGGCAGGTACAAGTGCTACTCATTCTAAATAATGAACTTAGTTTTAAACCTACAGAAATATCAACGTGATATTTTCAAAAATTGCCGATCCTTAAGGGGCAATTACAAATAAAATGTTTTGTGATTCTCTAGCTGCAGCAGTTAACATAAAAGCATATTTCCTGTGCTGACATCACTAAAGAAGCTGGCTCACAAACAGGGTACTGTAGCATGCCATCTTCCTGTGCACTTGGTAAAATCATTTGTTCTAGTGCAGAAAAAAAGACAACTACATCATCGCCTTCCTTGGAATTGAGACAGATAAAGGAGAAGTAGACAACTTTGGAGGGGCTGGAGGTATAGCATCCAAACCATATGGATCCCAAGCATTAGCAGAGAATTCAGTTCCTAATCCCAGTTCCTGCTTATCTGAGAAAAGCTGCATGTGGAGCCTGCCCTACTCCTTAAAAAGAAAAGGAGTACTTGTGACACCTTAGAGACTAACAAATTTGTTAGTCTCTAAGGTTCCACAAGTACTCCTTTTCTTTTTGCAAATACAGACTAACACGGCTGCTACTCTGAAACTTGCCCTACTCCTTGAAACTCTTCTTCCTGGCAGCGAAGCGATTATCACAAGAAAGAAAGAAAGAAAGAAAGAAAGAAAAATTTCTGGATGGGAAAAAAACCCCCAAAGAATTTGATTCAATAGTGTTTATTTATTATTTTAAGATAACACCCAGTGACCCCAATCAAGGATTAGGGCCAAATTGCGCTAAGCACAGTTCAGACAAATAACACAGATGATCCAGGCCCCAAGAAGTTTAGCATCCAAGTGTCTGTCAGAATACAGCAGGTAGATAAAAAACAAACAACTGTGCTGTGGGTTACTGGGAAGATGAGGTAGCAGAACAAACAGAATTTCCCTGTGCGTCCCTCTTTTATTAGGTGTCTGAACATTCCTACAAGCAAGGTTTTATTCTCACAAACATTAAACAGGTTTCAGAGTAGCAGCCGTGCTAGTCTGTATTCGCAAAAAAGAAAAGGAGTACTTGTGGCACCTTAGAGACTAACAAATTTATTTGAGCATAAGCTTTCGTGAGTTACAGCTCACTTCACCGGATGCATTCGGTGGAAAATACAGTGGGGAGATTTATATACACACACAGAGAACATGAAACAATGGTTTTATCATATACACTGTAAGGAGAGTGATCACTTAAGATGAGCTATTACCAGCTGGAAGGAGGGGGGGGAAGGAGGAAAACCTTTTGTGGTGATAATCAAGGTGGGCCATTTCCAGCAGTTAACAAGAATGTCTGAAGAACAGTGGGTGGTGGGGTGGGGGGGAAAAATAACATGGGGAAATAGTTTTACTTTATGTAATGACCCATCCACTCCCAGTCTCTATTCAAGCCTAAGTTAATTGTATCCAGTTTGCAAATTAATTCCAATTCAGTAGTCTCTCGTTGGAGTCTGTTTTTGAAGTTTTTTTGTTGAAGAATAGCCACTCTCAGGTCTATAATCGTGGGACCGGAGAGACTGAAGTGTTCTCCAACTGGTTTTTGAAAGTTATAATTCTTGACATCTGATTTGTGTCCATTTATTCTTTTACGCAGAGACTGTCCAGTTTGACCAATGTACATGGCAGAGGGGCATTGCTGGCACATGATGGCATATATCACATTGGTAGATGCGCAGGTGAAGGAGCCTCTGATAGTGTGGCTGATGTGATTAGGCCCTATGATGGTGTCCCCTGAATAGATATGTGGACAGAGTTGGCAACGGGCTTTGTTGCAAGGATAGGTTCCTGGGTTAGTGGTTCTGTTGTGTGGTGTGTGGTTGCTGATGAGTATTTGCTTCAGGTTGGGGGGCTGTCTGTAAGCAAGGACTGGCCTGTCTCCCAAGATCTGTGAGAGTGATGGGTCATCCTTCAGGATAGGTTGTAGATCTTTGATGATGCGTTGGAGAGGTTTTAGTTGGGGGCTGAAGGTGATGGCTAGTGGCGTTCTGTTATTTTCTTTCTTGGGCCTGTCCTGTAGTTGGTTACTTCTGGGTACTCTTCTGGCTCTGTCAATCTGTTTCTTCACTTCAGCAGGTGGGTATTGTAGTTGTAGGAATGCATGATCGAGATCTTGTAGGTGTTTGTCTGAGGGATTGGAGCAAATGCGGTTATATCGTAGAGCTTGGTTGTAGACAATGGATCGTTTGGTGTGATCTGGATGAAAGCTAGAGGTATGTAGATAGGAATAGCGGTCAGTAGGTTTCCGATATAGGGTGGTGTTTATGTGACCATCGCTTATTAGCACCATAGTGTCCAGGAAGTGGATCTCTTGTGTGGACTGGTCAAAAGACTAAATTTGTTAGTCTCTAAGGTGCCACAAGTACTCCTTTTCTTTTTTACAAACATTAGAGGAATCTCTTACTCAGGAAGATATACTAGTCCATGAATGAATATGCACAAGAGCAGAAGAACCTACACAAGTTTTTGTTTAGTCATCCAATACAGAAGCAGAAGCCATACTATATGATTTTGACCAAACCACACAGTTCAAATTATGAATATCAAGTAGTTACTTGTCAACAGAAAAAACAAAAACACAAGTCCTACAGCAGTCCGTAGATTAAGACTTTTCATGAATGTGATTCATCTGATGTCTTCTACAGGCTAAAATACATGTTATATTAGTTTGGCACTATTGCCCACTCTCCAACATTCAACATCCTATTTTACTGTACTTTGATCCACACAACACATTGTCTTGGATGAAAGGATCCAGGTATTTTAATTTCAATTCCATTAAACAAAAACAACACAAGAACAAAATGATATCAAAGGGCAGGAACAATCAATGCAAGCTAAACAGAAAAAGAGACCTGTCATGAAGGAAACCATAAGTCAGTTCAACAAGGGTCTTTGATTTGTCTCTTAGCTTCCATTAGTGTTTTAGGCATTAGTTTTAGATGTTAGTTTTGATTTACAAAGCCCTAAATAGCCTGGAATCAGTCAGAGAGAGTGCTCTCTACCCTGTTCATACTGTGATAATAATCAGTGTGTGTGATCAATCTCCATGTCTGTAAGAGTAGGGTCTGCAAACAGAGCATTTTCCCTTTTCCCTTTAGAAGGCCACCTTCCATTTAGAATGTTCCCTTCAAGCCTAATCTGAAAAAGGCCAGACTTGTTGACTTTCCAGGCATGCTACAAAGCCCATCTTCTCAAGTCAGCATTGTAGGAGGACTGAGGCAATAGGAGGTGGGAATTAAATCCAATCCACTGCTGATTAATACAAGATGTGACTGCAAGGGAAGAGAAGGGCTGCTGCTTTGACTGGTTTTGCTTTGTAACTCCCTTTTTACTGTGTTTTTAAAATGTGTGTGTGCAGAGCCCTTGGAAAGGAGTTTTAAATCTAAAGAAATAATTAGAATTGAACCAAGAATTGAAAGTAAGAAAAAAGAAAATATAAAATGACTTGACAGTATCCTTTTATTATAAGATAATAATAGTATATTATTATTTCTACATGATTACATAGGAACACAAGTTACTGATATCAATATAATGTTATTCTTTCAACTAACAAGGCAAGACAATTATAATCAATACTATTCTGAAGTCATCCTAATACTCTTCAGAATAGGTTTCAGAGTAGCAGCTGTGTTAGTCTATATTCACAAAAAGAAAAGGAGTACTTGTGGCACCTTAGAGACTAACAAATTTATTAGAGCATAAGCTTTTGTGAGCTACAGCTCACTTCATCGGATGCATTTCCACCAAATGCATCCGATGAAGTGAGCTGTAGCTCGCGAAAGCTTATGCTCTAATAAATTTGTTAGTCTCTAAGGTGCCACAAGTACTCCTTTTCTTCAGGATAGGTAAGAGAATACTCATACATAGTTTGGTTGTCTTAGCCTGCTTCTCTTGTAAATGATGTGGTATGTGTATGTATTCTGTTTTTTTTTCTCCCATAGCCATCTCAGTAACTCCAGGGGTTCCGCTTTAATAAATGCTACTGGACCTTTTTTATTGTCCAAGATCTGTTATACAAAATATTAATAATTTCATCTTTTGAAACCAGACAAATATCAAAACTAATTCAATGCTCTCTACCCTCTCCATTCCCACTATCAAATATAATACCTCCTTGTCTTCCCTACTTTTGCCTTTGAATAGTTTCCTCTACAATGAAATATAGTGCCTTTCCTTAGCTAGATAGCTCTTCTCCATCCCCACAATTCTCTAAGACACATATGTAGAGACAGAGAATGTTTCACATGTCACCATTGTGGGGTCTCAAAATTCTCTCCCTCTGATCTTGAGTCTCTGAGCTGGCAGTGGAACACACAGCTGCTGCATCAGAGGCTACAACAGCAGAAAGCCTGGCAGATAGACAAAAGCTAATGAAAATTTCAAAAGCTAAAAAGGTACAAAAGCTGTTCTTAGAACTTGAAGTAAGTGACAGGGCTGTCAATGGAATCATAACAGCAGCATCTAAGTAAATTTGGAAAACAAAAAGCTTCCTTCCCCACACCACTAGAGGTAACTAAAAGCCAAGTTTACAAACAGTGTATATGTAATTTAAAATAAAATGTTTTTCCCAGTACACAAGGGATGATTGCTGTTGAAAAAGTGGCATACACAGCAAAGTGATTTTCTTCTAAGGGCAGAAGAAATGCCTCTCACATTAAACATTTCAGTCTATCAGGCCTGAAGAGTAAACATACAAATATAGATGACATTCTGTGTCGTACAATGTAAATGCCTTTCAAGCCTCAGACATTTAGCTGTACCACAGTCTGGCCTCCACAAGGGAAAAGGGCTAACTTTTCAGTGGGCAGATATGAAAGGACTCAAATTAACAATAATGCAAGTTGTGTATTTAACTCCCCATGCATTGCTCTGAATTACCACGCTGTAGTGTAACGTCAACAACTCCCATAGATCTGTGGATTGATTTCTATGTTGGCTTTGTATTTTTTACTCTATTAACCAAAGATACTTTGACTTGATTTTGCATGGGAAAATAACTTTCTGTGGTACACTGTATTATATTTTGCATATGGAATATTACATAAATATTACATAAAAAACAAAAACAAAAAAAAACATTTTTAGCTACTTAAAACCCAAATGCAGTAAACATTTAATTTTATAAATGAAGTTAAATGACAAATCACAACACTTTATATCTAAAATCCTTTCAACTGAATTTATGTATATATATTATACAGAACATTTACAATATTGATTAAATTAAGGAGGGACATCAGATTCTTAGGGGAGTTTCAGTTCCATGTCTCAGGTCTCACTCCATTCTAACATCTGCCCTTGAATCCATGCATATGGCCCTGACTACCAGACTAACTACCACAGCTGAGACCGAAGGAGTCAGGTAGGCTTGAAAACCCATACTACTGCCCAAGCCGCAAATTCTGCACTGCTGTTTAGAGCTTACTAGCTCTAGTCTGTCTACCCAGTCTGGGAGACTCACTCCCAGCTGCAGCGTAGACATACCCGAGCTGGGAGTCACATGTGCACATATAAGCATTAGAGTCAGGAGGAGCAGGCAGCAGGATAGCTCAAACCCGCTTGCTAAACTCAGAGGGAGAAATGCCCTTTCCTCCACCTGGCTTGGATAAGCAATACACTCTTTACATGTCTCCCACCTCCTTGGCTGGGGCAGTCAGATCTCCCCCCATTATTTCAGTCTACTTTAATCACTGTGCACTCCCCAGGAAAGAAGCTGGCCCAGTAGAATGGAAAATGATAGGTATATTACTCTCCCTCCTATCTATACTAGAGCATAGTAGCTTCCTTATTCCCTCCCCCCCCCGAAAGTGAATTGAAATGCCCTACAATGGTTTGGGAGCTCTATCTCTGTAGAAGCTTCTGGAACACTTGCCACTGCAAGCCAAGCCGGCCCACTCACATGGTGAGTTGTTTAAAGTTGCTGCACCTTGTGGTCCTTGTGGCAAGCATTTCAGGAAACCTGTCTGATCAGTCAAAGTCTGTTCTCCAGATCAAAAAGAGAATCTTTTTGAAAAAACAAACAGCTGGCATTTCTTAAAAGGTCTGATTTTCTCCAAGCTGCTACCACTTCATACAACAATCTACCTCTTGGATTGAAGTGGCTATTTTTTTTAAAGCTGGTGCAGGCATTCAAAGTCCTACATATAGTATATAGTACTAAAATTGGTAATGCATTTATATTCAAATACAGTAAAACTGACACAAAAGCCAGTAGTTCTGGAAATCTGTCCCAGGATATTATTGAAGCAAATAGCTTAATTCTCCTTTACAAAAAATAGAAGTTTAAATAAATATATTTAAAGAAGTTTAAACAGCAACTGCAGTTCCACTAAGTACGATAAAAATAACAAGGGCTTGCCATCCTCATGCTTCAGAGCATAAAGTGATCACAAATAGGGAAAGCTATAATATTGCCCTATTCCACATAATATACTTTCTCCTGAAGCATCCAGTACTTATTACTGTTTGCGTCAGGATTCAGACTATATGGCTCATACCGTTCTAATGTATCCGATGAAGTCAGCTGTAGCCCACGAAAGCTTATGCTCTAATAAATTTGTTAGTCTCTAAGGTGCCACAAGTACTCCTGTTCTTTTTGCGGATACAGACTAACACGGCTGCTACTCTGAAACCTGTTCTAATGTGAAAATTCTTATGCTAGTAAACATAAATAAAACGTTTGATATTACCACAAGATATTTCAATAAAAAACAGAACGCTCAAAATCAAAAGATAATTTATTTATGCAACCACACACTTGCTAATTTACTGACTCAAATACTACTTTTTCAGTGAACTGGGCCTGATATTTCTAAAAGCTTCTGACTCATTTAGTTGTAGCTCCACTGTGTGGCTAATGTGAGAATTTGTTTTTGAAAGAAGAGCATTGTATAATTTTTCAGTTCATTGCCTTGTAGTCCATGACATGATCTCCAACACTGCTCCAGTTGTGCACAGAAAACCACATGAATGGGTCCTGGTACCCACAAGGAGGGGTGCAAAGAAAGCCAATGGGACTCTTGGCAGCTGCATGGGTTTGCCTGTTTCCAGTGCAAGACCAGAGACTAATATCTTAAGTAAAACATCCTGTAAAGTGAGTGGTTTTAAAAAATATATACATCTGCGATGGATTAACAATATCCTGTAATATCTGGAACAAACTTTATGGAATTAAACTTGACTGAATTAATTAATTAAGCTTATTGAATTAGGGTTAACACTTTTGGAGTTTATTTTATTACAAATGCAAATGTCTATGTACTATTGTGAGATTTTATAGACTTTCTTTAGCAGAAAGACAAGATTAATGCAATCTCTAGAAGATATGATTGTCTGGCCAGTCCCTCTGGGATACTGCAGCCCTCAGTAAGACAAAACTTCTGGAAATTGGATCACTAGATGAAGTAAACTACCACTTCTGCTGGTCTGGGAAACCTGAAAATGAGTCAAGAATATACAATATCAGATTTGCAGTCAAGAAGTCTGTCCTCAGTGCATGTATCCGTCCAGTATTTATCAATGAGAAGATCATGTGATTGAATGTGAATACGAACTCTGACTGTTCGGTCCATCTATGGCCCAACACTTGACTACTCCAAATAGCAAAAAGATGAGTTCTATTCTTAAGTGGAACAAATCATCAAGAATATCCGCATAAGGAAGAGATTCGCTGTTCTCAGTGATTTCAATGCCCATTTGGATAAGGACTGGGAACACTGGGGACATATTATTGGCGCAGGTAGCCTCAATGGAAATGGTCAACATGTCCTTGAACTTTGTACCTCTTGTGAACTGATAGTCTCGAATATCTATTTTTCCGGCAGCAGCAAGGTCAAACGGAGGCACACCCACTCAGGACACTGGCATCAGCTGCACCTCATCCTAATCCATTGCAGAAACATTCACAATGTACTGCATGCTCAAGCAATGAATATCATGGATTGCCACAGTGATCATGCCCTTGTCAGGGCCAAGCTTCAATTACACCCTAAAAAGATCCCTTATGTAAAGCCAAAAGGCAAACCTCACCTCAACATCACTAACATGAAGGACTCTGACACTTGTGCAAAGTTTCAATGTGTGCTTGAGCATGTTTCTGAAAATGATCAACTTGATCCCTTGTGGCACCTTAGAGACTAACAAATTTATTAGAGCATAAGCTTTCGTGAGCTGTAGCTCACGAAAGCTTATGCTCTAATAAATTTGTTAGTCTCTAAGGTGCCACAAGTACTCCTTTTCTTTTTGCGAATACAGACTAACACGGCTGCTACTCTGAAACTTGATCCCTGTGATCTTACATTTACAGGAAAATTTCAAGAACAATATACTGGCTACTGACAAGGATGTCTTTGGAACAACAAAGAAAAAACAACCTGGCTGCTTTGCAGTGTCTGAACATCTGCTGCTCCCATGCACCATAAAGAAAAAACAATCTCACCTAACTTTACTTCACCAACCAACTAAATCCAGAATTCTTAAGTTCAAAAAGGCTAAGGAAGTCCAGAAAGCCACCAGAGCATGTCCCCAGAAATATTAGCAAGACCTATGCAAAAAGATTCAGACCTATTTTGAAAGAGGGGACCTTTATCGTACCTATGATGGAATCGAAGAACTTGGTCCAATTTGTAAAAAGACTGCAAACCTGAAAGTGAAAGATGGTACCATCATGACAGACAGGCAAGAACAACTTGACCAATGGACTGAGCATTACAAAGAACTGTACTCAAAGGACGCCATTATCTGTGATATTGCCTTAGCTGCCATTCCCCAGCTTCCAGTGATGCAGGAGCCGGGCCACACACCAATTCCTGAAGATGTAGCAAAGGCTATCAAAGAGATTACATCTGGGAAACCAGCAGGCAACAATCAGATATCTCCGTAGTTCCTAAAGGTAGGGGGAAGAAAGATTGCGAGCAACATCCACATACTTCTCTGTGCCTGCTGGGAAGAAAGCCACATACTCCAGGATCTGAAAGATGCAAACATAATTGCTTTATACAAAAAAGAGCAGACTTCAACAACTACTGAGGAATATCTCTGTGCAGCCTGATCAGCAAGGTGCTTGCAAGGGTCGTGCTTAAAAGACTCCAAGTCCAGGCTGAGGTCCTCAGGCAAGCCAGGAAGCAGAGTGTGCTCTAAGGTCCATCTGATGAGTGTACTCATAGCCACTCTTGGAAGGTCTGCTGCTTGCACATTGGGCTCTTCTCCCACACTACTGTCAAGCACCATTGATTGACTGGTTTTGTTATGTTCCCTTTCATCTGTCAACATGTTGGATGGCCATAGGAAGATATGAGGAAGTTCAAAATGTCTTTTTGGAACAGTTTGTGTGAAGTGAATTTCCTTAGGAAATACCTTAAAATGAGGGAAGTGCAAATTTCCCCCTCCAAAACCAACCTTTGGAATATATACCCTGAGGAGAGAGACTCTGTGTATACTAACTACCTGCTTCTGGAGACTCCAGGTCAAGGATCCCTGAACTGTATACAAAGGGAACTGAACATGTGATGATCATGTGTAATGGGGCATCTGCCCCACACTGTTGAAGAAAGGGTAAAAAGCAGCCCTGGGGAGGATGCGCAGCAGACAGCTAATAAGAGAGGGGCTGCAAAGAGCAGCCAATCAGCAAAGAGCAGGCCCTGAAGAGTTTCAGGGCAGATGGTACAGTTCCCTCTTGGGAGCCCAGGGAAAAGGAACTGGGTTCCTGAAGGGTCGAGGGTACTGCCAGCACTCTGGACAGAGTAGTGCTGGGCTGGGTTGGGTCAGGGGAGTGAGAGGGAGCTCCAGCCTGCCTGACTGAAAGACTGAAGCCCTGATATAGGGGCAGAGAAAGTGCTAGGGCTACGTGGAAGTGACCCAGGGAAATTGAAGGCGGGGTTGAAGGAGATGCAGCACGTGCCTGCCACCTAGAGGGTCCCTGAGTCGGGACCCAGAGTACTGGGTGGACCTGGGTTTTCTCTTCCCCCTGCCACTAAGGGGAGTGACCAGTGAAGGGCTGCAGTTTGCCCCTGAAGCAAGTGGCTAGAACCTTGGGCTGCAGTTATCTATGGAGGTGAATGGCTGGACAGAGGCCTGCTGTTCCCCTGGAAGAGGGGAGAATGGAACGGGGCATGGCTGGAGGGCATGGCTGCATGTGTTCTGAAGTGGACGTCTCTATCCTTGAGGCAATGCGGTCTGGAGCAGAAGTGACAGCTGTGAGACACCGCTGAAGGAGGGTGCCCTGTGAAAAGACTGAGCTAATTCCCAGAATGGCCAGCAGGAGTGAGGGAGGTGGTGAGTCCCACCCCATTACAGCATGCTTGTTCTGTGCTAAAGCTCTGATGTACTTGTTACCACAAAGATGTCACTAGGGTGTGATATTTAAAGATTGCACTTGCCAGAACCCATGTGAGAGGTGGGGTAATCTCTGGTAAGCTTATTAGCATGTGTGTAGGTTTTTAAAATTGGTTAAACATGTTTTCTCTGTAATTTTTTTAATTTAAGAATAAAGTAGGCTTGCTTAGAAAGAGCCATACTGAACTGCTGGGCTCCTTAGCTTCCCCCTCCCCTCTCCCATCTTGTGAGAATGACTTTGGGCTTCTGAGGAGAGGCAGAGAGGGATGCTCTACTTGCAGCAACTTTGATTCGTTGTTTAGACTCAGGAGGTAGAAAATCAATCAGAGGGCTCAAATTTGCTAGAGGGCTGGAACATCTATCATCAGTGTGAGACTAGGCACCAGTCTAGAATAAATCCCATCAATTTGTGAAAGAATTGGGAAAGTTGGCCATACTGTTATCATCTATCAAGCTACGTTATCAAGCTACCTGTGGATGTTAATGATGTTCTCATTAACTATACAGGCTGGTATTTTCAAAGGGGATGAAGAAAGTTATATGCCCAACTCCTACTGAAAATCAATGGGAGAAAAGCATCTTTCCCTGCTGCCCCCCGCCCACTCCCTGCCACAATGGAGACCTGCCCAAGCCTTTCTCTGTTGCCTTGTCCATGTCAAAGTCTTTCCCCACTGCCGGAGTTCTTTCCTGCAGAAGGGAAAGGCTCCACTAAATGGGAGACAGCAGGGCACAACACTAATAAAAACAGCAGTGAAGACAAGGAGGCACAGCTTGGGTGAACAAAGAGCATGAAGGATACATACCCACCTCCTTCAGGCGTGTTTTTACTCTATTTGCCCAAGCTTTTCCTGAATGGCTACGCTACATTGCTATTTATACTTGTGGGTGAAGGGCTATGTGGGTATGTATTCTACATACTGTTGAAAGAAGCATGCAGTGTAGATGTACCCTAAAAAAGCAGGAAAGTACACCAATGAAAGACTGAAAAGGAGAAATAAAGAGGGCAAACAGTCTCATCAAGTCAAAAGTCTGTCAGTGATTCGTTATCTTTGATTCTGACACTTGGAAGTGAAGATGGAGAAAGACTAAACAGAAACTATTCTTTTTGAACCTAAGTAATCAAGTCTGTCTCCAGGACTACTCTTATTGCCAGCTGTCATTCAGATGATAGGGTATTTTTAAAAAGAAAAGGAGTACTTGTGGCACCTTAGAGACTAACACATTTATTTGAGCATAAGCTTTCGTGAGCTACAGCTCACTTCATCTGAGGAACAGCAGGCAGGATGACAGAAACTGCATTCTTGCTTGAATTGTGATCTATCTATCTATCTAAAATTAGAAAGCCTGAGAAGTGTGTGTGTTTGGTGAGTGTAGTAAGGTTGGAGGAGGGATGTGTCAGAGCAAGCATGCCCTTTATTCAGTCATCAGTTTGAGTAGACAGTGGGAATTCTATAAAAAAATTGTCAATCACAGATCAAGTTTTTCTCTTTCATATATGTGTCTTTATTTTTACTTCCTGCTGCTGCTTTCCCCTCATATGCTCAACTTGTTTGAGTTCAGTCTCAACCCACTACGCTGCATCCGTATATCCCCCTCTTCCCTTAACATTCATAAGACATCTCCTTCATTTCCTGTTGTCCTAACTGGCCTTAACTCCCATTTTAGACTTTCTTTTGTGCCTCTGACATCTCCTTTCTACTTATATCACTTCTCTACTTCCAAATCTAGATTCACCGGAGGGTTCTAGATCAGCTGATTTTGAGGTAATCTTCCACTGACTTCAGTGGGTCCAGGATCTCATCTCATGACTTTAGGAGGCTGATTTTCAGAGATGCTGAATTACTTCAGCTGGATCTGTGGGTAGCCAGAACTTCTGAAAATTGGGCTCTAAATGCACACTCATATTTACAGGCTTGATCTTCCACTGCTTTTCACCTTGTGTAGTCATTTACACCTGTGCAGAGCAAGCAACTAGCCTGTGGAAATTAGAGTGGTAGCTTTTTCTACCCACTTAGCACTACATAAGGTGAAAGCCAGTGGGAAGTCAGGACCTACATTATTAATATCAGAAGTGATTTTTGCAGATTTTTGGTATCTATATTATCAGGTGTGATTGCCTCAGAACGTTTTTTATTCAATGGCGGGGGGGGGGGGGAAGGGAGGTAGTCTGCACAAACTCTTTTCCCTGCTGAAAATTTCCCTGTTGTCATGTGGATGAATTCCCTGATGAACGTGGATTAATTATGAAGAGTCAATGACAGAGCAAATTGAAATTGAATAACCCTCCTACTCTTTATCGACACATTACTTTTGATTGACTTGTCTCCTTCACTGCAAATGGCACCTCCTCCTGGCTGTTCTGGGGATTAGCTCTTTTCCAGGCCCGACACCTCCCCTTATGGTTTCTCAACCCATTGTCCTCTCTCTCATTCTGAAGCCCCTTTCTCGCTCCAGGAGCCGCAGCTTCACTTTCATGACTTGGCCCTCCGGCCAGATCATAATGTGGTTCCCCCCTTTTAGGGTACAGATTCTCACTGGAACCACTGCCCAGGCAATGCCATTCCATCAGTGACTAGTAGGGGAACCCAGGCCTGCCCACTACTATAGGTTCCAGCCCAATGGCCCTGCAACATGCAGTGCAGGTCTGCTCAGAGAAACCTTGCTGCTCTCTCCCTGGGCTGCTTCTTACTCCACCTCCCACATGCTTTTTTTTCTCCACCCTTCTCTCTTCTGGATATGCCTCTCCCCCAGGGGTATGCCCCGAGGGTCCTACTTTTTCCCTGGGTTCCCTCCTTAATGCACAAAAGGTAGTGGCAGACTTTCTCACTACAGCCATTTCTGTTGCCAGCTTCCTGGATTTATACTAGCCCAGCACATACCTGCTCAGCTGAGCTTCATCTTCCAATAAGGGGTTGCTTCTCCCACTTAAGCCTATCATACTAACTGACCCTTCTCAGCTTCTGTAACACTTTCAGAGCTGAGGTCAGGGGAAAACCCCATCACAGTATCACAGTCTTTACCAATAAACATTTGCAGTAAGCAAAATTTGCAACATGGGACAAAAACAGCTTTTGTTTTATTCTCTTGCTCTCAAAGTTAAAGTGGCTAGTTTCACTTTGCAAAAAGTGTTTTCCACACCTCTTACCATCTGAGCATGCTTGCCTATAACACAGAAAATAAATAGAAAGCACACACAAAAACAGGAAACTGATAAGAAAATAAAATTTGTTTGTTAGGGAATAATTTGATAGGACCAGTCACATCTGAGGGTATGCTAAAGTAAGTCTACTTTGTGCAGCAAATGATATCTCTTGGAAACCATACCACCTTGTGCAGATAGCTCACCTACACTTAAGCTACTGATCATTTATGTACACTGGATACTTTGCTACATCTTTTTTCCAAAGAGTAAAATCATTATTGAGGCTTCAAATTGGAGTGTGTGGGAAGTACACAACACAGCTTAGAGCAGTATTTGGGCTGAGGAGCGATATTACATTTGATTTTGTTCCCCCAACACTACTATACATTCTTTAGCACACCCCAGGGTATGTTTTGGTGCTCTGTTAATACATGTCTTGGGTATGTTCAGAGACATGAGGCAACAGACCAAGTACCTTCAACCATCCGAGACCTGTTAATAATCCATTAAACCATGCCCTGGAGTGTCTTACTGCTATTACACTATAGCCTTTTAATTTTAAAAAGAGGTTTAAAACAACAGGCTGGTTGTTTGAAAACATTAACATCTTTCAATTTTTTAAAATACAAATAAGTGCAATATTATTATTAGTGACCTTTCTTTTACTATTTATGGGCCTGGTGCTTCTCCAGTGGAAACAATGTGAGATTTCAGATGCTGTTGATGTCAGCGGGAACTGGAGTACACCTTATATATAATAAAAACAGGCTCAGATTTTTCAGTTAGCTCTCCAATACTGACTTATACCCTTCCCATGGACTCCATCCTTTATTTTTTTACATGAAACCACAATAAATAAAATTCATAAAGTGGTATTAATCAGATGCAACAATAAGTACAATTAAATGCTCTAATTCAGTGCAGTAAAACACTTAAGCATGCAAAAAGTTGCCAGAAATACACCATCCTGAATACTGCAATTGGACAAGTAGTATGATGGGTAAGAGCAAAATGAAGACACAGGGCCAAATTCACCCCTTGTATAAACAAGCACAAATTCAAGAGAGGTGTATGCAGAACTGAATTTGTCCATGGTGTTTCTCTTTCAAGCACTGGCAAACTGTTTTCAACAATGATTCAGATGTTCTTGGGTTATTTTAAAATTTCAGTTTCTGATTTAAAGAAAACCAAGTGATTTAAAAAAAAAAATGAAACGAATACTCATGTATCAAAAACAGAGGATTTTGTTTATTTTTAAAACATAGCATTAAAGTTAACAAAAAAATAGAATAAAATGTACACATTCATAGGAACTTCTGTCTTCCCTACAAACAGAAAAGAAATCTGTTGAACTGATTTCAATGGATCCTTCTATTGCAGAGGTTCTCAAACTGTGCTCCGCAGACCACCAGTGGTCCCGCAGGTGGTCTGCAGATAGTTCCCTCTAAGGTGTGTGCCTGGGTGCTGCACACGAGAGAATGAAGGGCCACCCACATAATTAGTGGAGCTGCATGGCATGGCTCCACTAATTAGGTGCCTGGACCCTGGAAAAGATGCACATGTGAGGTGGTGGCCTTGGGAGTAATAGGAGGCAGTGGGAGGGGGCAGTGTGGTGAGAAGAGGGAATGGAGGGGAATTTGGGAAGTGCAGACTGCTGCGTCCAGAGAAAGAAGTGACTTTCCCCATCTTCAGGGCTGCTGCAGTGGGGGGAGAGCCCCCCTCCTTCCCAGTCCCAGCTTGGGGGCTGCTGCAGCAGGGGAGAGAGGGTACATCCATTGCATTAGAAAGGTAAGAGTACTGATATTAAAATATGAGTTGTGTGCTTTTATTTATAGAACAAAAATACATTAATTATTATTACGGGTTTTTTAATATAGCTTTACAATAGTTAGCTAATCGTACAAACAACATTTGGAAAACTCATTAAGTGGTTCACCGAGACCCTCATCAATTTTCAAGTGGTCCGCAAAAAAAAGTTTAAGAACCACTTTTCTATTGCTATTTGTAGGTAGGTTTCCACATGTATTTAAAAATTGGGGTAGGCTGTATGCATGTGTGAAGTGTAATGATAGTTTTGTTTTAAAGTAGCTTGTTTATATTTATTTACATACAGATTAAATTAAATTCACCTCTGTAGCATCGCCATGCACATATAGTCCTATATCACCGTTAAGGTCTGACTGCAACCACTGTGATATGAGCAATTTAACCACTATTTAACCACTCCTTTAAATTAAATATAAGAATGATTCCAGTCTGAAAAGTAACTGTGTAAAAACATTATGGGAATTTTGCCACCTTGATGATTTCTATAGCAAATATATCAGGTTACAGGGGGAAGGGAGGAGGGATCACCACATTTATATGGAACTAACAGTTCTACAGTCTCCTTGAAATTTGGAATCTTTTCTGCTTATGCATCATTACAAGTAACAAAGGTTCTGCAGGACAAACTTAACCTTGGTGTATGTGTACCAGCTTATGTTCTTCAAACTATGCCCTTACTAACTTACTGACTTCAGTGGGTTTCCCCAGAGGTAACATTAGAACTTGGTAAACACTTCTGTTGGCAACGCACAGGAGGAACAAAATCCACTTCACACTTGGCTGCATTCACCCCGCCCTTCTAATAGGAATAAAAAATTACTACTATAACTAAACAGGGGGGAATGACAGCCACACTTTTTCATAAGAACATAAGAATGACCCTACTGGGTCAGACCAAAGGTCCATCTAGCCCAGTATCCTGTCTTCCGACAGTGGCCAATGCCAAGTGCCCCAGAGGGAGAGAACAGAACAGGTAATCATCAAGTGATCCATCCCATCACTCATTTTCAGAGATGTAGCTACATTTTCTCCTTTCCATCTCTCTTCAGCTCCTCACCAAGACATAATACCTTAGCCACCATCACTCAGGTAGTACACTTCCTAACCTTCTAGCTGAATCAATTTTCAAGTGGTCCGCAAAAAAAAGTTTTATCCTTTTAGGACACACAATTTAACCCTTTCGTGTGCTGTATTTAGAGTAAGATTTCAAAAAAGAGAAAAGAACAGAATAAGAAAAAAAATTCTCACCCATTGTGGCTGAAACTATAGACACCTGCATGTGCTTACCTTTGAGGAAGTGAAAAGGTGAATTGGTGTTTGAACACAGGCTTTTTGTGTTTGAAGACCTCAAGTTCAAATCTTGTACAAGCATGAAGTGAAAATGAGTTTGGCCCCTGCATATGCTGGCTCTCTAAAATGTAAACGCTGTGAGAAAATCTATAGCATCAGAAAATTTCCATAAAGGCCTTCTTCGGGACTGGGGTTCCACTAATCCTTCAAGTGAGTCTAGCATTTTTCTTCAAGCATGCCTGAGAAGTGGAACTTTTGAGAGTGGGAATTTGAAAGCTTCCTATTTACTCCTTATTGCAAGCATCCATACGATTTTCTTTAAAGGAAAGGCTGATCCAACAACTGATCTACCCTTTCTCCTAGTTGTTCCACATTGTAGCAAGGGTCTGTAAAACAGCTGGTTTTAGGGTGACCAGACAGCAAGTGTGAAAAATCGGGACAGGAGGCGTGTGTGTGTGTGGGGGGGGGGGGGTAATAGGCGCCTATGTAAGACAAAGTCCCAAATATCGGGACTATCCCTATAAAATCAGGACATCTAGTCACCCTAGGTGGTTTCCTACCTAACAGTATTGACTGTACTTTACCAAACTTTCCCCATGCCCTACAACTTATTTTTTTGGCAGGTAGGCTGGACTTTTCGCTACACTCCTCTTAGGACACAGAATATAGTCTCCACTGCAGATTATAACCACTGACTCAACTAAGGGAAAATGCTTATAATGATTTTAAGCGCTTACATATTTTGTTTATAATTATGATTAAACCTATTTTATGAGGGGTGAAATGGCCAACATTCTTAGAATGTGCAGGGGTATGTGCAGACTAACCTATGCAACTTTTATTTTCCTCTTTTTATTTGTCAAGTCTAAGATCAGCAAAATAAATTAATCTTTCATATTTAAAAAACCAAAGCATCTATAATCAATAAACCTCTCAAATCACAAACAATATACACTGAAGAAAAAAGTTTATGTTCAAGAGGTCCACCTTGTTTATTTCTGACCTGTTTAAGAGACTACATATTCTCTCTTCTCATCTATTGCGAGGTACAATAGAAACATGCTTCCTAAGGATAATTTCCCTCCTCTTTCCTCCTTTGCAGAAAGGAAATGGTGGGTAATAATATATTTTATTAAAAAGCAGTCTGCACCATCCCAAGATGGCCAATCTAGACTTCTTGAGGGAAGAAGTCTCCCAAACCATAACTGATTCAGCTCCTTGAAAAAAGTCATTCTAATTATTCTCCTCCACATACACCAATATTTATTAACTATATACAGATGTTCAAAATTTAGCAATCTACATACTAAAGCACTGCCTTACTTTTAGAACCTAGAACAGAGTGAACATATAGAGGGATAACAACTATTTAAAAGGATACAACCCAATTCTGAGAGAGATTCAGCAGGACTGTCAAAGCATAAAATGCCTGCAGGTTTAAAAAATCCCGGAAGTCTGGCCCAAAACAAAAAATAGTTGAACTTTTGGATAATACTTGTAGGTCCTAGCTATCTACATATCACAGCACGGCTGGTTTCTAAAATATAGAACACAGTGAGAGTCACTCAGGATCAGAACAACATAAAAGGATATTACCCAAATCCTGTACACTATGTAAGGCTTCATCCTTAGAAGTGTTAAAATAATCTAATTTTATTTCATTTTGTGTAATATTCTAGGCTGCTATGACAGTCAAATGTCTTCTTTTTACATACAGTGTTATGTATCTGTTCATATAAAAACTACCAGAAAATATAACAATTTAATAATGTTTTTCCCCCATGAGGTAAGGACTGGGATTGGAATAGACACAAACATTAGCACAGATCAGCACTGAGCACATTTACAGAATTGTGGTGCATGTTTTATAGCATCTGCTTGCAATATGCTTGAATCTAACTCACTACTCTTCCTTTAACAAGTAGGATTATTGACACAGCTAGTTTATATTTTTAAAATTTTTGATCTAAAAGGATATTTAAAATGAAATGTTCACTATTTTTTCTTTTAGTTGACTAGCTATTCATTATTAATTATCATCATTATTATACAGAGCTTAAAGTGTGCTAGGAGATTTAAAGAACAAATAAAAGACAGAGCCTGCCTATCCTGCCCTGAACCCCAAGCAGATGCAGTCAGTGGGACTCTACACAGGCACAAGGTCCACCAAAAAGAGCTATCTGGGAGTCTGGGGGCTTAGTCCCTGTTCTGAGGAGTTTCAAATCTAAGGCCTAGTCTACACTAGAAAATTAGGTCAGTTTAGCTATGTCGGTCAGGGGTCTGAAAAATTCACATCTCTGAGCAGCGTAGTTGAAAAGACCTAAGTCCATCTAGACAGCACTAGGTCTACGTAAAAATTCTTCCATTGACCTAGCTATCACCTCTTGACAAGGTGGATTACTTACACTGATGGGAGAATCCCTCCCTTTGGCGTAAGTAGTGTATACACTGAAGTTCTACAGCAGTGCAACTGTGCTGCTGTAGTGTTTTAAGTGTAGTTAAGCCCTAAGATGACTAGAAGCACGTAAAAAATGTAAAGGTAAGGGACACACTTTTAAAAGAACAATTATTTTCTATGCAGAGAAAATGAGCTTGGAGGAAAATGACTCTCATTCCAACTGAACATCTGTTTTGGTTTTTGGATAAAGTTATAAAGAATGCTGTAGAGGCATTTGAGCAGCTGTTTCCACAATCAGTAAGTCTGACATTTTTCACTGAAGTACAGGAATACTGTTTTCTCAAATGTAGAGGAGTATTACAGGGTTGAGGGAGGCATTGAACAATAATCAACCAGGAATTACTTCTTGTACATAAAATATTCTAGTTTGAGTGTTTTAATAAAGGCATACATAGTCAACTGAAAACCAAATGTGCAAATTTTCAGATGGGTGGTTTTAGATGCAGGAAGCTATCATAGTTCAGGGCAATGGCACCTGTATTTCCCCTTACCAGTCCGGCAAGGGCACCCACTCTGAGGCTTTCGGCCCACTGCTCATTGGCTTTCTTGGATGGAGACCTGCATCCCTCTCCCTCCTGCCTGGGGTATTTCCAAACTGAAGAGTTTCCTAACTTCACTGTGTTATTTCCAATAAAAGAGAGTATGCCTAAGCAAACCTGTTTCCCTTCTCTCCTCAGAGATGGAATGCAGAATAATTGCTACAGTTATAAGTTACCACCCCGCACTTCCTGTGCAAGCATATTTTATTCTTAAGGTAAAAACACTATGCAGAAAATGTATTTAAAAGAATACACGAACCTACACACTTGCTAATAAGCAGAGATCTCCCCAACTGTCTCCAACACCAGCTCTGGCAGGTAACTCATTCAAACAAGTTTGTAACAGCCTTAGATCAGAACTAGCACA